>NW_025267899.1:0-1467 GCF_018294505.1 Triticum aestivum | reverse complement strand
ATGTTAGACGATTTCAGTATAATGGGCGAGGCACGAAACTCCAACCCTTCGATTTCCACAGGGACGTCAATGCCAACCATGGAGGTCTGACATTGTCCCGCGGGGGTTTTTACCACTACCGAAGTGTTCATCTGCTCAAATTTAACATCGTGCTTGTATGCAAAATCTTCTGACATGAATGAATGCGATGCACCTGTATCAAATAAAACGGATGCTGGTACTGAATTTACGAGGAGTGTACCCATCACAGTAGCAGGCTGGTCTTGAGCTTCATTCAGATCAATGTGGTTGGCATGAACACGGCCATAAGACTTGGCATTGTTGTTGCGGGCCTGGTTGTTCCCACGGCCAGTTGCTGGAAGGGCCAGTTGATTCTGTTTCTGGTTGCATTCCCTAGCACGGTGCCCTGGTTGTCCGCACCTGAAGCACAACCCATTCTCGGGGGTAGGAACAGGAGCCTGGGGTGGTGGAGCTGGAAGCCTCGGCTGCCTAGTTGGAGCAGCCGGCAGACGAGGTGCAGCATAAGACTGCCTTGGGGCAGGTGCAGTTGGACGGTACATGCTGTTCGGGATCCATATCTTACGCTTCTGCGAGGGCGGGCCCGAAGATGAGCCCATGTCACGGTTGCGCCTTTGAGAGCTCTGGTGTTCTTGCAGACCAGTCTCGACATTGATGGCCTTGTTCACCAAGGTGGCGAAATCGGCAAAGTCATGCACTAGAAGTGTGAGCTTGATGTCAGCTTGAAGGCCTTCACGGAACTTCTCCTGTCTGCGAGCATCAGTTGCAATGTCTTCTTCAGCATAGCGGGATAAGTCCAGAAACTCCCGCTGATAAGCTTCCACAGTTTTGTTGCCCTGTGTGAGGTTGCGGAACTCACGCTTCTTCCTGTCCATGACTCCCTGAGGAATGAAGCGGGCACGGAAGGCAGCCTGAAAGTCTGGCCAGGAGATGATTGTCCCAACTGGCAGAGTACGCCTATGGCTGTCCCACCATTGAGCTGCGGGTCCCTTCAGGAAGAAGGAAGCAAAAGTGACATAGCTGGCAGGGGCTACATCAGCAGACTCCATCTCATAGGTGATGTCACGGAGCCAGTCATCAACATCCAGCGGCTGGGTTGAGCTGCGGTACACACTTGGGTTGAGGCGTATGAAATCCTGCAGAGTTGTTGTGTTTGGATGCTGGTTCATATTGGGGCGAGGAAACTGAGCCATCATGTTTTCCATGAACTGGCGATTCATCTCAAGCTGTTGGATCATACCAGCCATGTACTCAGGCGGTGGTGGGAAGTTGCCACCACGACCACGACCAGCTGGTCTAACCATCCTGCTAATATATAACAGGGGTAGTTCAGTATTGAGAAATTTGCATAGACAAGAGTCATTCATGATGAAACATGCATAATGAAAGGAGCACGACAGATACCACATAGATAGTCGGCATAACTTACAAAAGGGGTCGGACATAGAG
>NW_025267898.1:0-1467 GCF_018294505.1 Triticum aestivum | reverse complement strand
GATGACACGGTAGTAGACGTTCTGCGATAACGATGCGGCGTCAATATTACTAAATACTCGGAGCGCGATAAAATCAAGAGTTTTTTTGCACGACATGGGCACATGTGCTATAGGAACGATGGTATTTTTTCATAATTTTTGGTGATGGAGAAGTATCCGAAAAATTCTGTCAGGACCCCGACTCAATGCCACATCGATCTAGCATGTAACACCTCATATCACTTTGCGGCCTCACGCACGGTATTCCCACGGGTGTCGCCTTACCTTTGCCCGGGACCGTTTGCGTCTTTTGGCACACGTATATGATAGTGTCGCTAGCATCCATATGATAAGGAGCCCGGGCTGACATGGCTAGTCGTAAACCCAAAGTGGCACAAACTTACAGGGACAGGCATACATGACCCAACAACGAACATGTCGGTCATCAGCGAGTGAATCCAGGCTGTAGCACTGGGCTAGCAGGACTCCGGTGAACCGGGCTGTAGCGGGCTAACAGGACTCCGGTATTCACCGCGTGACATTTCCCCGAAGGGACAGACACAGGAACGAAGAAGGACACATGCCGGCCAGCCTAAGTGTTCCGGAGCAGTAGCAAGCTACCATGGCTCAGTGGAAACACTAGGAGACATTTCCCAGTAAGAGAGGCTACTAAAGATAAACAACTAGATGGTCAGATCCCACACATACCAAGCATTTCAATAACATACACACAATATGCTCGATATGTGCAAATACAACATGGCATCACAACATTCAGAGCATACAAGTCAAAACACAAGTGGAAGCTATCATGTCTGAGTACAGACATCTATAAATGAAAAAGGCTGAAAGCCTGACTATCTACCAGATCCTGCCGAGGGCACAAGATCGTAGCTAAGGTAACAAGCTAAACGTCGAAGTCCACGAGGAACTACTAGCGAGACTGAAGTCTCTCTACAAAAACATAAATAAAGCAACGTGAGTACAAATGTACCCAGCAAGACTTACATCAGATCTATCTACATATGCATCATTATCAACAAGGGGATGGTGGGGTTTAACTGCAGCAAGCCAGCTTTGACTCGGTGGCTACCCTGAACTACGACTGCAAATAACTCTTTTGAGGTGGCGCACACGAGTCCGCATATTCACCATATCAATACACCACTATGGATCCGCTCCCGTCTCCCTACGAGAACGCCATCCATAGCACTCACGCTTATCTTGCGTATTTTAGAGTATCCACTTTCACTTGTCTATGAACTATGTAAGGGGTCCAAGTTTCCATATCCGAGGAATCCGGCTATTCGAATAGATAATGATAACCCTGCAGGGGTGTACTTCTTCACACACGCTTTCGCCACTTATCGCCCTGTACACGTCATGTATCTCGGCAACCTTCAAGCGGAAGCCGGGCGAGGGAGTCGGCCACGACCTGACTAACTGAACAAGTCTCTAGTCCAGGTTTATCGCCTATTCGGGTTCCAT
>NW_025267897.1:0-1467 GCF_018294505.1 Triticum aestivum | reverse complement strand
GCGCCCGCCTTGCGGCCCCGCCGTGCCGGCCGGCCGCCGCCGCCGCCGCCGCTTCGGCGAGCTCCGTCGCCCGCCTCCACGTCCGGCCTCCTCCTCCCGAGCCCCGGCAAGTCCCCGGCGTCGATCTCCTCCTCCGGCAAACAGTGAACTCCGGCGAGCCTCGGGAACCGGGCCGGATCTAGATCTGAAAATATCCCGAACGGTTGACTTTTCCCTCCGAACCCTAATTTTTATGCCTACTTTGACCATCCGTATCTCCGCATCCGTAGCTCCGTTTTGGACGTATAGTATATCAAAATGTTCGACTCGACGAGTACATCATTTCATTACATTGCATCATTTTCATTTGAATTCATCTCGATGCCCAAAAGGCTGTTAGAAGGAGGCTTCGGGAGTTAATTGTCAGATTTGCTAGTTCATCTTAGACTTTTGTCATTTTTGCCATGATTATTGCGTGCATGCTATGCCTGTGAGTCCTTCATATGTTTGGTTAAGGATTTTGTCTTATTTCCATAGGTGCAACCCATGAATTTTTAGGGTGTGTGTGGTGACTTGTGCAAGCTTGCAAAGTGAGGCACCCGGGAAATCTGTTTTCAGGGACTTAGTAGTTTTCACTAAGTCTGGGATTATTTAGTTCATGATGCCATATGTTTAGCTTGTTTCCTAGTGATCCGTGCCTCTTTTGAGGATGATCAGTAAAGGCGTTTTGTTAATCATGTTATGCTCTATCCATCCATGTCTTTGGTTGCAATTATGGAGCACCCAAGCTTGAGTCAATCGAGCTCTACTTTTGCTTCGTTGTGAATCTGGGCAGATCGTCAACTCGTTTGCGATTTTGCCGATGTTGTTGTAGTTGATCTGTGCATGCTATGCCATTGTTCTTGCCATGTCTAGCTAGAATTTTGTGCCTTCTTTATGGATGTATGCTTGCCTTGCCATGACTTGCACCGTAGTGAGTGCATCGAGCTCGTTTACATGCCTTCGTGAGTTATATTTCAGCATGTCTCAGTTTTCACTAAGTCTGAAAACTGATTATGTTTTTGCTATGATCGCGTGCCCGTTAGTATATTTTGTGAACCCTTTTGGCCCCAGGTAACTTTGGGTCTTTTGTTAAGCTTGTTGAGTAGCTCCATGCCATGTTCTTACTTGTCTTAATCAGGTCATGTATCATGTTGTTTTGCTGCTCCGAAGAGGGCTTCGTGATCTGAAATTTTAGACAAGTGTTAATTTCACTAAGTCTGGAATCTGTTTTGCATTTGCGTTTTTGCCATGCTTGTTTGAACCTCATATTGGATGATTTGGCCGTATCTCAGTGCTAGTCTTTTGTTAAGCATCCAGTGCGCATCCCTGCCATGTATTTTGTTGTCATGTTTGGTGGTTGTAGCATGTTCATTTCATTGCATTTAGATGCCTACTTGCTGTAAATCGCAGACCGGTGTCATATCTTATAACGCTTGCCATTTCCAA
>NW_025267896.1:0-1467 GCF_018294505.1 Triticum aestivum | reverse complement strand
GCTCCCGGCGGCCGACGATGACAACGACAGGCAGTTCACCATGCATCACATAGTGGACACCCACGTGAGGGGGAAGGCCCTCTCGGTGGTCTACACGAACGATCCGGTCTCGGTGGAGAGCTTCATCCAAACTATGTAGTAGTTCCTTGCCGAGGACAAATACCGAGTGGTCGGCTTCGACCTCGAGTACACCATGGGTCATGCCGGGCACGATCAGAAGGTTGCCATCACCCAGTTGTGTGTGTAACATGACGTCCTCGTCTACCACTTCCACCTTGCCACAAGGCCTTGCGAGCGTTTCTTCAGGTTTATCAAGAGCTCCGACTACAATTTCGCTATGGTGGACACCACTAACGATCTAAAAGCGCTCAAGGTTTTAGACTTGAAATGCCCGAATCTTGTTAACATCCAGCACCACTACAAGGTTTGGGGCAGCGACAAAAGCAAACTGAACTCCCTGGTTGACCTCGCCTCGACCATCATCGACCCCTACTACCCGAAGATGAAGCAAGAGAGCAATAAGGACAAGAACGCCTGGCATAGTGTGTGGCATAAGAGACTGGATAAACAACATGTCAAGTACGCGGCCATGGACGCGTACACAAGCTACCATATGTACAGGTGGATCGTTGACATGAGGAACTGTCTTCTTCCTAACCCAGACGAGGGATCGAGCCACATAGCAGTGGCGGGAGCGTCACAAGTAGATGACTAGACGATCGTTTCTCCTAGTTTAGAGTGCATTCAATTGTTTATTGAGGTGTGTGCAAATGATCTGTATAGTCACTTATGTAATTGGATGTTTATTTCAGTTATATATTTATATATATATAGGAAAAATACATCCTACCACTTAGTGGTAGTTACCTCACATGTCTCATATACTACCATGTGATACTATATATACTACTTTATCACTCTAAATATGTTCATATACTATATCTAAGATATTTGAACGCAAGTTACATGAAAAAATTGCATATGAGCTCATAATTTTTGTTATATTTATGAAATACATACATATTTGTACGTAAAAAAGAGCATGCTTAAAATATGGTACATACTACATAAAAAGTAGTATATATACTACCTAAACATCGTTATATACTACATACTACGCGTACATACTCTCGGTTTTTACAGATACCATACAACATACCAAATGCAAGTGGTCGTAACTACGACTAGATGGTAGATAAAATTTGTCATATATATATATATATATATATATATATATATATATATATATATATAGTAGCACTATTCTGATCATGGGATTAGAATAACTATTCGGATCACGGGACGCCTATATAAGGCCACGACCAGTAAGTTCTAGAACTCCCGAACTCCCGACCCCCCCCCTCCCGCGGGTGATTCCCATCACCCACCCCCGATAGCCGCCGGCCTCCAACTCCCCGGCGAATCACCCTGATCAGCCGCACCCACGCGGCGGCCAGCTCCCCTGCC
>NW_025267895.1:0-1467 GCF_018294505.1 Triticum aestivum | reverse complement strand
TGTTTTGCTTACAAATGAAGGGCCTAGCTTTGAGAAGGATGAACATTGGAGCAAGAACAAGCATGGAGATGATGGCATGCGCATGGGGAACAAGAACGGAGTTACAAGTGATGATTTCAGGACGTTGAAGCCACCATAATGCGTGCATGAAGCCTTGGACGAAATATACAAGATGCTACTTCATAACTTTCGTCCAGAGGCTATTCTAGGTGCTGCGTCACCTTATTATTGGGCCAGGCCCATGTAATTTCGAAATACATAAGTATAGGCTGTTTTTAGAGTCCGTATGTGTGGGGAAACAAGAGATAGGGTTGGTTTCGGACCCCTTCCTCAAGGGCCACGAAATTCCCCCCCTCTTCCTCCATATATACAGCCCTTAGGGCGTCGTTTAGACTTTGGGTTTTGTTTAGATTAAAAGTTCGCCATAGCTGCAACTTCGCGTACTTCGTTTGTGTTCAGCGACCAGACAAAGACGTCACAGAACCCCACCTTGATCAATAAAGCTTTCATCTTATATTCGCAATATCCAGATTGCAATCTCAGTTTCTTGCCTGTTCTTCGTTTGCTCGCAGGAAACAGACCCTCGTGGTCAGGTTGATCGGGCTCCGGCGTGGTCGATAACCTCTCGGAGTTGGTTTAGCGATTGCTAAGGCGCGACGTCCTCGCACGTTCGTAGTCGGATCGTCAAAGTCGACTTCCATCAAAGCGATATTCATCATCTCACCGAAAGACGGGACACCTTTGCCTCTATCAAGTGGTATCAGATTTCCAGGTTGCTCGGTGAGATTTTACAGTTTTTCGTAGTTTAGATCGAGTCTGTTCTTCATACCTACAGTCCACGAAAAAGCCACAAAAAAAAATTAGGGTTAGTTCATCATATCCGAACCAATCTGAGCCTTTGCATAATCTTTTTAGGGTTTTTGCTTTGTTGAATTTGCGGTTGCATCGTCGTGTCAAGTTGCTGGTCTTAGAGTCTAGTCTTTTAGAGTTTCGAGTTCTGGTCATAAGTTGTCACGCCGCCGCCGCACCATCATCATCGCCTTGCCATCTACCACCCTTGCTTATCCGCCACCGCTTTGAATCCGTATCCATATACCACCACCGCTGCCATATACTACCGCCATATATCCACCACCAATCCGAGTTCTTTTCATAGTCGGTTTGTTTTAGAGATCCATATATTTTCCGTTTCGTGTTTCCTTGCCTGAGTAGGTCTCGGAAAAAAAAAAAAAAAAATTCGGCAATTTTTAGGCCAAAATTTCGGCAACCAAAAATATTTTTTCCCTATCCTATTTTTAGGCCCCGGGTAGTGTTTTGAGACACTCGCCATCATAGTGATTTTTTGTCGCACTTTTTCGTCGTCGCTGCCCTGATTTCCGAAAAAAAAAATAGTCAAAAAATTTTGTGCCCATCCTGTCAGTTTGACCTGGGAAGAGTTTTGAGACACTCGCCATTATAGTGATTTTT
>NW_025267894.1:0-1467 GCF_018294505.1 Triticum aestivum | reverse complement strand
TTTTTTTAAATTTATTTGAACTCCTGACTTTTTGTGTGTTCAAAATGCACCATTCAAAGCCACATCATCATTTTTCAATCCTTTCTGACTTCATTTTTTATTTTTCATGCATTTACTAATTATTTTGAGCTATAAGACCCTAAAATTGAAAAGCATTTCAAATGAACTCTGAAAAGGTTGAAAGTTGGCATGGTATCATCATTTCATCCACATAGCATGTGCAAGAAAGTTGAGAGGGTTACGGCAAAAACTGGATGCACTTCGTGTACAAAACGGACAATCTCTTTCAAATTATCAGGATTTCATCCGGAAACTCGTCTGTTACAAAGGGATTTCATTTTTTAAAACTTATTTGAACTCCTGACTTTTTGTGTGTTCAGAATGCAGCATTCAAAGCCACATCATCATTTTTCAATCCTTTCTGACTTCATTTGTTATTTTTCATGCATTTACTAATTATTTGAGCTATAAGACCCTAAAATTGAAAAGCATTTCAAATGAACTCTAAAAAGGTTGAAAGTTGGTATGGTATTTTCATCCACATAGCATGTGCAAGAAAGTTGAGAGGGTTACGGCAAAAACTGGATGCACTTCGTGTACAAAACGGACAATCTCTTTCAAATTATCAGGATTTCATCCGGAAACTCGTCTGTTACAAAGGATTTCATTTTTTAAAATTTATTTGAACTCCTGACTTTTTGTGTGTTCAAAATGCACCATTCAAAGCCACATCATCATTTTTCAATCCTTTCTGACTTCATTTGTTATTTTTCATGCATTTACTAATTATTTTGAGCTATAAGACCCTAAAATTGAAAAGCATTTCAAATGAACTCTGAAAAGGTTGTAAGTTGGCATGGTATCATCATTTCATCCACATAGCATGTGCAAGAAAGTTGAGATGGTTACGGCAAAAACTGGATGCACTTCGTGTACAAAACGGACAATCTCTTTCAAAGTATCAGGATTTCATCCGAAAACTCGTCTGTTACAAAGGGATTTCATTTTTTAAAACTTATTCGAACTCCTGACTTTTTGTGTGTTCAAAATGCACCATTCAAAGCCACATCATCATTTTTCAATCCTTTCTGACTTCATTTGTTATTTTTCATGCATTTACTAATTATTTTGAGCTATAAGACCCTAAAATTGAAAAGCATTTCAAATGAACTCTAAAAAGGTTGAAAGTTGGTATGGTATTTTCATCCACATAGCATGTGCAAGAAAGTTGAGAGGGTTATGGCAAAAACTGGATGCACTTCGTGTACAAAACGGACAATCTCTTTCAAAGTATCAGGATTTCATCCGGAAACTCGTCTGTTACAAAGGGATTTCATTTCTTAAAACTTATTTGAACTCCTGACTTTTTGTGTGTTCAAAATGCACCATTCAAAGCCACATCATCATTTTTCAATCCTTTCTGACTTCATTTGTTATTTTTCATGCATTTACTAATTATTTTGAGCT
>NW_025267893.1:0-1467 GCF_018294505.1 Triticum aestivum | reverse complement strand
CTGGTGGTCGAAATTACTGCACCGGAGCCTCTGGTGGTCGAAATTACTGCACCGGAGCCTCCTCGCTACCCCGTGGACGATATAAAGGAGATGAAAGAATGTCATCTGTATTATCCTATCGGGAACATGTCCGTGAAGGTAGCCATCGGCAGTGCTTTACCATGTTTACCTGGAGCACTCCACCACAACACCCCCATTCAAGATGGCTATGCTCGTGTCACGGTGGAGGACATAGTCCAAGGGTTTGAGGACCTGGAGATTGACATTGCTACACCTGAAGGGGAGAAAAGACTTGGAGATGTCAAGCGCCATTTCATTCTATGGCAAAAGAAGTTTATCAAGTTTCCAGGCGAGGCGCCAAGGACAACAAGTCCACCCCCCTACGGTGGTGGCGGTTCACCTACACCTCCGTCACGTCAGCCGACGCCCCCCAGTCCACAACGTCCGGCGGGTGATCAGACGCCGCCCCCCAGTCCTCATCCGGCGGGTGATCAGACGCCGCCCCCCAATCCACCTCCGGCAAAGAAGCAGAAGCAGTCCTGGATTATTAACCCGGACCCTTATGTACCTAAGACCACAAAGGTACCAGAGCCATCATTGAAGCCTCTCCCCACAAGGCCTTGGGAACGTAGTGCCGAGGAAACTGCCGCGGCCGCGGCTGCTGATCATGAGAAATGGAAGGCGGACTGCAAGAAGAAAAGAGAGCCCGAGCCCAAGCCAGTATTTTCTGATGAGCAAAAGAAGTGGGCTAAGTCATTTTTGAGCACACCGTCCCAAGCCGCGAAGAATCCGCCTGACGACTATGCACGTGAACTTCGTAGGCAGGCACTCATGTTGAAGGAGAAGAAAGAGCGGGCGGAGAACCAGGAGAACAAAGCCTTGGAGGAGGCCGAGAAAACGGAATTAGAAAGTAAAAAAAGCGGGAAACGAGTTGCCCAGCTCGGGGAACAAAGTAAACAATCGATTGCCCCGCTTATAGTGAAAGCCGCCGGTCCGGATGACCCCGATATCATAGCAGCTGCGGCAGCACATGGATTGACTGTAACGAGTGCTAGAGAACAAGCGGCCAACTTAGGTATTACTCTTCGTGAACTGTTAGGCCTTGATGAGGCGCCAGTGAAGGAGGTAGTAATTACATATGTGAAGAATGGGCCTCTCGTCGAGCCTGCGCAGGAACAGGATCTACCTCCACAAATGAAAGGTCTGCTGAAATGGTACAAGGGTTACATAAAAAATAAAAACGCCAAAGAATATATTTATGCGGAAGTTAGATATGAGCATCACTTCAAACATTACTATGTACAAATTCATCTGAGTGAATTGTTCCAGCTTTTCAATCTGCGCGAGCTCGACAAATCTATCATCAGTTGCTATGTTCTGTAAGTGATTTATTTCTACCCCATCTCGTTCATATTGCCTGCACTATATATATGTCCTAACTATATTGTTGTGTCCGCTATTATACAT
>NW_025267892.1:0-1467 GCF_018294505.1 Triticum aestivum | reverse complement strand
AGAGTATTGTCTACGTACCCTACGCAGACCGACTGCGGAAGCGATGACACGACGTAGAGGAAGTAGTCGTACGTCTTCACGATCCAACCGATCAAGCACCGAAACTACGGCACCTCCGAGTTCGAGCACACGTTCAGCTCGATGACGATCCCTGGACTCCGATCCAGCAAAGTGTCGGGGAAGAGTTCCGTCAGCACGACGGCGTGGTGACGATCTTGATGAACTACAGCAGCAGGGCTTCGCCTAAACTCCGCTACAGTATTATCGAGGAATATGGTGGCAGGGGGCACCGCACACGGCTAAGGAATCGATCACGTGGATCAACTTGTGTCAACTTGTGTGTTTAGAGGTGCCCCTGCCTCTGTATATAAAGGAGCCAAGGGGGGAGGAGGCGCCGGCCAGGAGGAGGTGGCGCAGGAGGAGTCCTACTCCTACCGGGAGTAGGACTCCCCCCCCCCCCCAATCCTATTCCAACTAGGATTCCCAAGGGGGAAAGAGGGAGAGGGGTGGCCGGCCACCTCTCCTAGTCCTAATAGGACTAGGGGAAGGGGGGAGGCGCGCAACCCCCTTGGGCTGCCCCTTTCTCCTTTCCACTAAGGCCCATGAAGGCCCATATGGTTCCCGGGGGGTTCCGGTAACCTCCTGGTAACCCGGTAAAATCCCGATTTCACCCGGAACACTTCCGATGTCCAAACATAGGCTTCCAATATATCAATCTTTATGTCTCGACCATTTCGAGACTCCTCGTCATGTCCGTGATCACATCCGGGACTCCGAACAACCTTCGGTACATCAAAATGCATAAACTCATAATATAACTGTCATCGTAACCTTAAGCGTGCGGACCCTACGGGTTCGAGAACAATGTAGACATGACCGAGACACGTCTCTGGTCAATAACCAATAGCGGGACCTGGATGCCCATATTGGCTCCCACATATTCTACGAAGATCTTTATCGGTCAGACCGCATAACAACATACGTTGTTCCCTTTGTCATCGGTATGTTACTTGCCCGAGATTCGATCGTCGGTATCCAATACCTAGTTCAATCTCGTTACCGGCAAGTCTCTTTACTCGTTCCGTAATACATCATCTCACAACTAACATATTAGTTGTAATGCTTGCAAGGCTTATGTGATGTGTATTACCGAGAGGGCCCAGAGATACCTCTCCGACAATCGGAGTGACAAATCCTAATCTCGAAATACGCCAACCCAACATCGACCATTGGAGACACCTGTAGTACTCCTTTATAATCACCCAGTTACGTTGTGACGTTTGGTAGTACCCAAAGTGTTCCTCCGGTAAACGGGAGTTGCATAATCTCATAGTCATAGGAACATGTACAAGTCATGAAGAAAGCAATAGCAACATACTAAACGATCGGGTGCTAAGCTAATGGAATGGGTCATGTCAATCAGATCATTCTACTAATGATGTGACCTCGTTAATCAAATAACAACTC
>NW_025267891.1:0-1467 GCF_018294505.1 Triticum aestivum | reverse complement strand
ATGTATACACGAGACCACAAATTTCTTTGCTTAGTGTCAGAGTTCCAGACTGGAACAACAGACGCGTCAGCACTAGTCCAGTCTAATGGTAGTCAGGTCAAAGGCTACTTTAGCTTGCTATAGTACTCCGATTTCACGAGTACGTACTGGTTTTCCTGACCTCCTAGTGGTCAGTCTAAGACTGTTAAAGCACGCACGATGGCCATGCTATTATAACGTAATTCTCTCTGTGTGCTTTAACACAACATTTGACTTTTGAACTGCTTAATACTCCATCTTTTTTTTAGTTTGCATATAAGATCTTGTCAAAGTCAAACTTTGTAAAGTTTGACCAACTTTGTAGGAATATAAAATCAACGTCTATAATACTAAAATTATATGGTATGAAAATAAATTTCATGATGCTTTTAACAATATTGATTTCATATTGTGAATCTTGATATTTTTTTCTATAAACTCAGTCAAAGTTAACAAAGTTTTACTTTGATCAAATCTTATATGCAAAGTAAAAAGAAACAGAGGGAGTACATATTAGGGCATAATGACAAAACAGATGTAGGGATAACTTTTATCTTCCTTCTAGTTTATGTAATTAATAGGACAATAACAAATCCGTTGCCAACGTTTAGTGCACATAAAGTGAGCAGGGCAAATAGTTAATCCCTTATATTGCTGGCACAGGCAGCAAAACAACTCAATGGAAGTGGCGAATTATTTTACAGAAAGTATCCAAAAGTAAGAGTTTGTCTTGTTGATGGATGTGGCTTAGCAACTGCAGTGCTGCTCAAGACCATCCCTTTAGATACAAAGTAGTTTTTGTTTGTGGAAGCTGTTCTAAGAGTATCTTTAGCAAACCCCTTAAAACGTACGAAACTGTAAAATAACCACCGGTTTACAGTTTTAGGCGGAAAAAACGACCCGAATAGAACTCGTAAATGACTCCGACCTGTAAATTTTTTTAAGGGGCGCGGAAAATATCCCCGCCGAACATGTGAAATAAGGATTTCGGAGCCAACCCGAGGGTGTCTTGTATATGCGAAAGACCGTTGGCGAGAGTCCAACTGCCATCAGAATCTTCATGGCTCGCTCCCGGCTGCCGCTTCGTCCGTCCCCGGCCGCCGCCCTGCTCATCCGGGAAGCCACCCTACCCACTCGGGCCGCCGCAGCCCCGCTCGTCCAGGCCGCCGCCCTACTCGTCCTGCCCATCCGGCCGTCACCCCGCGCGTGTCCGCCGCCGCGCCTCCTGTCTCCTCCATGACACGGCCACCGGGGAAGCCCGGCTCGCCCCTCGCGCTCCAGCTCTACTGCATCTCGGGCGGGATCGTTTGTGTGACTGGCGGCAGCGGTTTCATCGGCTCCTGGCCTCGCCCCGCGCTCTAGCTCTACTACATCCCGGGCGGGCGAAAGGCGATCTCCTGGAGGTGGACACGGCCAGTCGCCGGGACGGGCAAAATGAGCACCTAATCC
>NW_025267890.1:0-1467 GCF_018294505.1 Triticum aestivum | reverse complement strand
TTGTGTCGACATTTTGACGCAACGAGCGGCACATAGGGTTTTCCTCGTAGAATAAGATATGCCGGTACAATGAGGACCAAAAAGGTAGCAGCCTAACTGCTTGCACGCATGCGACTGGAGGCCCAATCCGCTTTTCTCGACGCTTCAGATCGATCTAAAAAATATAGATCCATCTTAGGATCGCTCGTTCTATCGTTCACGCCTGCACTCCATCACAGCATCATGCCCCTTTCGCCCTTTCTTTCTTCACAAATTCAGGGTTAGTATGGAAGTCGAAGTGGAGGCTCTAAAAGTCTTAAGTCTCCTGCGTTGTCTAGTAGCCTCTCCGGCGTTGTGAAAGTTGGAGCTCACCTGTGTGTGTTGGGCCGGGGTCATTAATTGATCCCG
The DNA here is from genome assembly GCF_018294505.1 of Triticum aestivum. Taxonomy (NCBI): domain Eukaryota; kingdom Viridiplantae; phylum Streptophyta; class Magnoliopsida; order Poales; family Poaceae; genus Triticum; species Triticum aestivum. The sequence goes on along the minus strand of NW_025267890.1, from coordinate 1,080 downwards.
AGGACCTCGGTCCAAACATTGTTACATACATACAACCCACGAAGGAAAATGGTGAAGTGAAAAAAAAATGACCCCGGTCCAAAGGGGACATATTCCGCGCTTTAATCGCCACATAAGTGAACCGATACTCACTGCAGCACCTAATGGGCCAGCCCATGAACGCTCAACTCACCGAAGTATTGTAGCGGAAAGACCCACCAAAAAAGTGGCTATCACCTTTTTACTCAAAAAAAGTTGTTATGACCTAGAATCGAACTCACACCGCAACATTCCTGAAAGCGGTTGGCTACCATTATAGCAGCTCGATGCTATTAACTGATTGCAGCGAGCACGCTTTAAAAACATTGGTAACCGTGCTATTTGAATCGAACTCGCACATTAAAAAAATATAATTAAATTATTAAAAATAGTTCACTACTTTGAGAAAAAGGTTCTATAATTAAAAAAAATTATAGTGAGTTTTAAAAATCTTCATGGATTTTGACAAAGAACTTCAGAATTTGAAAAAAAAAGTTCATTTGTTTTGAAAAAATATTAATGTAAAAAAAATTCACAGGTTTCGAAAAAAATCATCAATTAAAAAAAATCAGGCACTGAAAAGTTCATCGATTTTGAAAAAAAAATAAGTTTCGTCTCGGTCTTCGGTTTTTCAGGCTCTTCACGGTACAGTTGGAGAGTGCAGACAGATCCCGTGTTGACCTTGTATCCCATGGTAACAGAAAATTTGTCAGAGATACGACACGCACTCAAAACAACGAAGAACGAAATCAATGTTGGGGAACGTTGCAGAAAATTAAAATTTTTCCTACGGTTTCACCAAGATCCATCTATGAGTTCATCTAAGCAACGAGTCAAGAGAGTGAGTTTGCATCTACATACCACTTGTAGATCGCGTACGGAAGCGTTCAAGGGAGCGGTGATGATGGAGTCGTACTCGACGTGATTCAGATCACCGATGACCAAGTGCTGAACGGACAGCACCTCCGCGTTCAACACACGTACGGTACGGGCGACGTCTCCTCCGTCTTGATCCAGCAAGGAGGAAGGAGAGGTTGAGGAAGACAGCTCCACCAGCAGCAC
>NW_025267889.1:0-1467 GCF_018294505.1 Triticum aestivum | reverse complement strand
AAGTTGCAAGTGTCAGATGATTCAAAATCAAAAAGACTTCAAAATCCATCATAATGGAATTTTCCATGCGGGTTTCTCCAATGTGACCAAATGTAGTGCCACACTTGTGTGGTATTCTTTTAGTCTTGCGATATTTAGCGTCAGTGTTATGGATGTATCATATTACCCTCAATATTCATAACATACGTCCCATCGATGATGGAAGTATGGCCCTTATGTTATTCATAATACTTAACAACAATTGTTGTTTTTATGAACAACTCTTTTGCAACAAACATTGTGCAATGGGCTAGAGTGTATGAAACTCTAAAATGAATTATGAAAGTAAACCCAGAGGTATTGTATTATTATCAATATTCATAACATACATCTCATTCATAATGAAAGTATGGCCCTTGTGTTATTCATAACATCGAACATAAAAAGTTCTCTTATGAACAACCTTCTTGCAAGATACCTTATGCAATGGGATAGAGTTTGTAAAACTCTAAATGAATTATGAAAATAAATACAGACGGCAATACACCGATGGAAGGTATAGTAACATTTACTATGTTCCCTGTGTATACCTTAACCTCATTTCTGGCTACTCTTTCAGGCCATAGTAGTTCTTACATCGAGTTGCAACAGAATGCAATCGAGCGGGCATTTTTGTGATGAACTCACAGTACCCAAGAATTAGTGATTAACATGTTTAACCATAATTCGCAAGAACTATATCTTTGACCAACCTTCTATACATCAAAAACTTGTATGACATTCATACATGAGCTGGATATTCCAGTCTTCTTTCCTTTTGCCTTTATACTTCTAACAGTTTAACTTTTAGTATTTGTCCTACTCTCAGAAGAAGCACGCAACTTAAGATTGGCATTAGCCCCGGACTTCCTAGGCGTGTAAGTCATACTAACACCCTTTGGACACTTCCTTTCTCTTTAAGTTGTTGTTTTATTCACCTTTCATTATATGACAGGTGTTCTTCTGGATCCCTTTCCCAACAGTCAAATGCATAGTAAACACTTTTACTAATACTTGCAAACAAACATTGCTTTGTTTGTATCTGAAAATAATTTTCAGTTCCATGAATATCATATAACTATCCCAACTTTCGAAGTTTGGGTTTCATGGAAGCAAACATATTCCACTTGACCATATCAGAATTCTAGCTTTTGGATCGAAGGACGAGAGTCACATGATCCATAGCATTAGCGGGAGGATACGGAAAGCATGCGATAGGACAAAGTCCTTCTCGGCACTTTTGAGGACAATCCTCATATTACGTTACCAATCGTAAAGTTTTAACCAGATATTTAACAGCTATTCAATTTTAATAGGGAAGGTGGAAATGCGAGCCATTATTCTACAACTATTATGCAAGAAACACTTAGACAGTGTTCATAATTAATTGCACTGAGAATTAAACATGTTAATTCAACAGTGCGCTCCCACTCAAATCAATATCTCTCA
>NW_025267888.1:0-1467 GCF_018294505.1 Triticum aestivum | reverse complement strand
TGTCCATGGCTCACGCTCACGTATTGCGTGAAAGTTGAAAAGGTTTGAGAACGTCAAAAGTATGAAACAATTGCTTGGCTTGTCATCGGGGTTGTGCATGATGTGAATATTTTGTGTGGTGAAGATGGAGCATAGCCAGACTATATGATTTTGTAGGGATGAGCTTTCTTTGGCTATGTTATTTCAAAAAGACATGATTGCTTTATTAGTAGGCTTGAAGTATTATTGTTTTTATGTCAAATGATAGACTATTGCTTTGAATCACTCGTGTCTTAATATTCATGCCATGATTAGCCACATGATCAAGATTATGCTAGGTAGCATTCCACATAAAAAATTATCTTTTTTATCATTTACCTACTCGAGGGCGAGCAGGAATTAAGCTTGGGGATGCTGATACGTCTCCGCCGTATCTATAATTTTTGATTGTTCCATGCCAATATTATTCAACTTACATATACTTTTGGCAACTTTTTATATTATTTTTGGGACTAACATATTGATCCAGTGCCCAGTGCCAGTTCCTGTTTGTTGCATGTTTTATGTTTCGCAGAATATCCATATCAAACGGAATCCAAATGGGATAAAAACGGCTGGAGCTTATTTTTGGAATATTTGGAAAATTCCGGGAGAAGAATCAACGCGAGACGGTGCCTGAGGTGGCCACGAGGCAGGGGCGCACCTGCCCCCTGGGCGCGCCCCTGACCCTCGTGGGCCACCAGTAAGGCGGTTGATGCCCTCCTTCGGCCGCAAGAAAGCTAATTTTTGGTAAAAAAATCACGGCGAAGGTTTCAGCCCAATCGGAGTTACGGATCTCCGGATATAAAAGAAACGGTGAAAGGGCAGCAGAAGAGAACGCAGAAACAAAGAGAGACAGAGAGACAGATCCAATCTCGGAGGGGCTCTCGCCCCTCCGATGCCATGGAGGCCAAGGACCAGAGGGGAAACCCTTCTCCCATCTAGGGAGGAGGTCAAGGAAGAAGAAGAAGAAGGGGGCCCCTCTCCCCCTCTCTTCCGGTGGCGCCGGAACGCTGCCGTGACCACCATCATCATCGGTGCGATCTTCACCAACACCTCCGCCATCTTCACCAACATCTCCATCACCTTCCCCCTCTATCTACAGCGGCCCACTCTCCCGCAACCCGCTGTACCCTCTACTTGAACATGGTGCTTTATGCTTCATATTATTATCCAATGATGTGTTGCCATCCTATGATGTCTGAGTAGATTTTCGTTGTCCTATCGGTGGTTGATGAATTGCTATGATTGAGTTAATTTTCTTGTGGTTATGTTGCTGTCCTTTGGTGCCCATCATATGAGCGCGCGCGTGGATCACACCATAGGGTTAGTTGTATTTTGATAGGACTATGTATTGGAGGGCAAGAGTGATAGAAGCTTCAACCTAGCATAGAAATTGATGCATACGGGATTGAAGGGGGACCAATATATCTTAATGCTATGGTTGGG
>NW_025267887.1:0-1467 GCF_018294505.1 Triticum aestivum | reverse complement strand
GGCGACGGCGTGGGCTCGAGGGCGGCGGACGGCGTCGGCATGGGCTCGGGGGCACGGGCGACGGCGACGGCGGCGGGGCAGCCTGGCGGCGTCGATGAGGTCGGCGTCGTCGGGCGGCAACTGGCAATGAAATCTGAAAAAATGCTAAGGGTTGGCTTATATAGGAAAGGCTTTAGTCCCGGTTCGTGGCACGAACCGGTACCAAAGCCCACCTTCAGTCCCGGTTCGTGCCACCAACCGGGACCAAAGGGTGAGCATTGGTACTGGTTGGTGCCACGAACCGGTACCAATGTATGCCTTTAGTACCGGTTGGTGGCACCAAACGGGACTAAAGGCCTTGTGCTGCCCGCATCGCGGCACGAAAGTTTAGTCCCACCTCGCTAGCTGAGGGAGCTCGAGAGTGGTTTATAAGCCCCACTCCCGCTGCCCTCTCGAGCTCCTCTCAAATGCAGGCTTTCGGGCCTAAACACATTGTATCTGCCTGTGGGCCTATTGGGCCTTCTACGGGCCTGAATCCTAGCCCATGGGTGGGTTTCTAGTCGTATTCAGACCGTGGTGGCCCAGTAGGTGGCGTTTTTTTATTTTTTCCCAGTTTATTTCTTTTCTATTTTGCTTTATTTATTTTATTTTGTTTCTACTTACAACAAAATACTTATTTATTTTATTTTATTTCTAATTACTTATTTATTTTATTTTATGATAATTCTTTTTGCTATTAAAGTTTCTAACAAAAAAAGTTCTTTATGAAAATTCTTTTTGCTTTTAATGATTTTGAACAGAAAAAACTTTGATAATTTTAGTTGCATCAATTTTATATAATTTTAGTTTCAGTAATACTAGAGGTTGCTTATAATGTTTTAAACAGAAAATACATTGATAATTTTAGTTTCATAAATTTTATTTATGTTATTAAAGTTTATTTTATTTTGTTTCTACTTATATATTTTATTAAAGTTTATTTTATTCTGTTTCTAATTACTTATTTATTTTTTATGATATTTGTTATTTTCCATGCATTTACTGCTTATTTTGAGCTATAAAACCCTGAAATTAAAAAGCACTAGAAATAAACTCTGAAAAGGTTGAAAGTTGGCATGATATCATCATTTCACCCACATAGCATGTGCAAGAAAGTAGAGAGGATTACGGCAAAAACTGGATGCACTTCGTGTACAAAACGGACAATCTCTTTCGAAGTATCAGTGTTTAATTCGGAAACTTGTCTGTTACAAAGGGATTTCATTTTTTTGAACTTACTTGAACTCCATAGTTTTTTTGTGTTCAAAATGCATCATTCAAAGCCACATCATCAATTTTCAACCCTTTCTGACTTCATTTGTTATTTTTCATGCATTTACTGATTATTTTGAGCTATAAAACCCTGAAATTGAAAAGCATTTCAAATCAACTCTGAAAAGGTTAAAAGTTGGCATGGTATCATCATTTCACCCACATAACATGTGCAAG
>NW_025267886.1:0-1467 GCF_018294505.1 Triticum aestivum | reverse complement strand
CCAGTCGTGCCGGCGCCAAGTCGGCCCCATGGCAAGACCGCCGTAACGGTGCCGGACATCCCTATGCCACTGGATCCAAACATGCATATGGCACAGGATCAGAACGACGACGACGACGACGATGATACATTTGGCAACGTCGATCAGTACTTTGCCGAGCATGGGTACGATGGCGACTTCATGGGGCCTCCTTCTCAAGAACCAAACCCAACAAAAGACGTGTGCGATCTAGCTCGTACCGCGGAGAAGCCAAGTTGCAACAGGCGCCGTCTGGCGTTCAGCTCTCAGGAGACGCCTCCAGCTGCCGACTTCACCGAGCCTCAGATAGGTGAGGTGCGAAATATTATCAGCCCCAACACACTCAAGAAGGCGGTCTGTGAGCAGAACTCGGTCCCATTACAGGAGAAGAAGAAGGCACGCAAAAGAAAGACTAAGAAGGGTGTGAGCCAGCCGGCACCGAGTACGATCCGTGCTCAGGACGGGCCACCTTCACCGCAGGATATCTCGAGGAGGGTGCATGTGGCGGGTAGGGCGATGCTACCACCAAATATGCTCAATGCTGCAACCGGTGCTATGCGGAGTCTGCACGATAGTGTTCTTTCTTTGGAGAAGCGGCGTCTCAGAGAGAAGGATGTGGCATACCCGGTTTTCGTGGCCAAGGTGCCAGAGGGCAAGGGCTTTGTGGATGGCGACATCGGGGGTACGATCGTCCTGCGGTTTGATGACATCTTTGCTATGTTTAACCTTCATCCGCTGCACTACACCTTCATTCGGCTATTTTCGCTGAGTATGGAGATGCGGATCATTCGCGACAAGACCCCAGACATCGTGATAGTCGACCCCTTCTACATGCGTGCCAAGATCTTGGGCAGCGCTGGGGACCGGCAAGTCGCGAGTTCTTACCTCGAAGGCATCATTCTGGCAAACCAAGATAAGGATAACTTCCTCGTGCCTTACTTTCCCGAGTAAGTCCTCCCCTCAACCGGCCCGTAACATATGAATTCTTACTTTTCGATCGTTTTTCTTTTAACATTCCGTGTTTTCTGCAGTGACACACGTTGCACGCTCATCCTCCTAAGCCCCAAATATTCCATGGCCACGTATTTCGACCCGGACCGTCAGTCGAACGTAGACTACACAAATGTCAAGAAGGTTCTTGATGATGTTCTCCCCGGCTACGCCCAATCTGGAGGCACCTTCATCAGGCCTATTCGTAAGTACGGCAAGCACGTGTTCTCCCACAATACGACGTTCTGCTGCGTCAAGCAGCCGCCTGGCGGTCAGAAGGGTGCCTACTACGCCATCCATCACATGCGGGCGATCGTACGGGACCATCATCAACTTCTGCTACCGAGTAAACTCCAAGATTGGGCCGCGAGCGTGTCGGCAATCCAGGACGCGGACCTCCGACAAGAATTCTTTCGCATCCAGTCGGAGTTTGCGGAAATCATCCATCAAGATGTCCTT
>NW_025267885.1:0-1467 GCF_018294505.1 Triticum aestivum | reverse complement strand
TGTTGATGACCGACACATAACGCACCCTGGGTTTTTCAATCGTGGAGATCACTCCGGATCCCAAAACAGTGATTAATAGTCCACAAAACGGGCCAGAATCGGCTAAAATTGCGAGTGTTGATGACCTACACGTAATCGCACCCTGGGCTTCGTCAATCATGGAAATCACTCTGGGACCCCAAACAGTCAGTTACAGTCCACGAAACGGGCCAGAATCGGCCAAACTTGCGAGTGTTGTTGACCAAAACGTAATCGCACCCTGGGGTTCAACAACTATGGAAATCACTTGGGGGACCCAAAACGGTGAGTAATAGTCCATGAAAACGGCCAGAATTGGACAAAACTGTGAGTGTTGACGACGCACACGTAAACACACCCGGGGATCGTCAATCGAGGAACTCGCTTTGGGAAACCAAAACAGTGAGCAATAGTCCAGGAAATGAGCCAGAATTGGCCAAAATTACGAGTGTTGATGACCGACACATAAGCGCACCTTGGGGTTCAATAACTATGGAAACCGCTTTGGGACCCAAAATGGTGAGTAATAGTCAACAAAATGGGTCAAAATTGGACAAAACTGTGAGTGTTGAGGACGGACACGTAAACGCACCCCGAGAATTGTCAATCATGGAAATCACTCTGGGGCCCCAAAACGGTGAGTAATAGTGCACGAAACGGACCAGAATCAGCCAAAAATGTGAGTGTTGATGACCGACACGTAAAAGCGCCCCAGGGTTCGTATGTCGTGGAAATCACTTTGGGACCCGAAACAGTGAGTAATAATCCACGAAACGGGCCAGAATCAGCCAAAATTGTGTGTTGATGCCCGACACATAACGCACCGTAGGTTTTTCAATCGTGGAGATCACTCCGGATCCCAAAACAGTGATTAATAGTCCAAAAAATGAGCCAGAATCGGCTAAAATTGCGAGTGTTGATGACCTACACGTAATCGCACCCTGGGCTTCGTCAATCATGGAAATCACTCTGGGACCCCAAACAGTCAGTTACAGTCCACGAAACGGGCCAGAGTCGGCCAAATTTGCGAGTGTTGTTGACCAAAACATAATCGCACCCTGGGGTTCAACAACTATGGAAATCACTTCGGGGCCCCAAAACGGTGAGTAATAGTCCATGAAAACGGCCAGAATTGGACAAAACTGTGAGTGTTGATGACGCACACGTAAACACACCCGGGGATCGTCAATCGAGGAACTCGCTTTGGGAAACCAAAACAGTGAGCAATAGTCCAGGAAATGAGCCAGAATTGGCCAAAATTACGAGTGTTGATGATCGACACATAAGCGCACCTTGGGGTTCAATAACTATGGAAACCGCTTTGGGAGCCAAAATGGTGAGTAATAGTCAACAAAATGGGTCAAAATTGGACAAAACTGTGAGTGTTGACGACGGACACGTAAACACACCCCGAGAATCGTCAATCATGGAAATCACTCTGGGGCCCCA
>NW_025267884.1:0-1468 GCF_018294505.1 Triticum aestivum | reverse complement strand
ATGTTTATTTGCCACCAAATCTGATATTGATGAGCTAGATTTCAGCAAATCTGTTTGCTATGCTTTTGTGTGCAAAGAGGCATTATTTTCATTCGAGGACGTGCCTTCCTCTTTGCCTCCTGCTGTCACTAACATTTTGCAGGAGTTCGCTGACGTTTTTCCACAAGACGTGCCACCGGGATTACCGCCTATTCGAGGGATTGAGCATGAGATTGACTTAATTCCCGGTGCTTCACTGCCAAACCGTGCACCATACCGTACCAATCCAGAGGAGACGAAGGAGATTATGCGTCAAGTACAAGAGCTTCTCGACAAAGGTTATATACGCGAATCCCTTAGTCCTTGTGCTGTTCCTATTATTCTAGTGCCGAAAAAGGATGGTACATCACGTATGTGTGTTGATTGTAGAGGCATTAATAATATTACTATTCGTTATTGTCATCCTATTCCTAGGCTAGATGATATGCTTGATGAATTGAGTGGCTCTACAATATTCTCCAAAGTTGATTTGCGTAGTGGCTACCATCAAATTCGTATGAAATTGGGAGATGAATGGAAAACAGCATTTAAAACTAAGTTTGGATTATATGAGTGTTTAGTCATGCCTTTTGGGTTAACTAATGCACCTAGTACTTTCATGAGATTAATGAACGAAGTTTTACGTGCTTTCATTGGACGATTTGTGGTAGTTTACTTTGATGACATATTGATTTATAGCAGATCTTTGGAGGAACATTTGGAACATTTACGTGCTGTTTTTATTGCACTACGTGATGCACGTTTGTTTGGTAACCTTGGGAAGTGCACCTTTTGCACCGACCGAGTGTCTTTTCTTGGCTATGTTGTTACTCCACAGGGAATTGAAGTTGATAAAGCCAAGATTGAAGCTATTGAGAGTTGGCCGCAGCCCAAAACGGTCACACAAGTGAGGAGTTTCCTTGGCCTTGCTGGATTCTATAGGCGTTTTGTGAGAGATTTCAGCACCATTGCTGCACCTCTCAATGAGCTTACAAAGAAAGATGTGCCTTTTCTTTGGGGTACCGCACAGGAAGAAGCCTTCACGGTATTGAAAGATAAGTTGACACATGCTCCTTTACTCCAACTTCCTGATTTTAATAAGACTTTTGAGCTTGAATGTGATGCTAGTGGAATTGGATTAGGAGGTGTGTTATTACAAGATGGCAAACCTGTTGCATACTTTTCTGAAAAATTGAGTGGGCCTAGTCTGAATTATTCTACTTATGATAAAGAATTATATGCTCTTGTTCGGACTTTAGAAACATGGCAACATTATTTATGGCCCAAAGAATTTGTTATACATTCTGATCATGAATCTTTGAAACATATTAAAAGTCAAGCTAAACCGAATCGTAGACATGCTAAATGGGTTGAATTCATTGAGACTTTCCCTTATGTCATTAAACACAAGAAGGGAAAAGAAAATGTTATTGCTGATGCATTGTCTCGT
>NW_025267883.1:0-1468 GCF_018294505.1 Triticum aestivum | reverse complement strand
GGTGTAAGACAGTTTTACACAGCGAAAACACTTAGGGTTAACTTGACGAGCCTAGCATGTACAGACATGGCCTCGGAACACGGAGACCGAAAGGTCGAACACGAGTCGTATGGAAGATACGATCTACATGAGAATGTTCACCGACGATGACTAGTCCGTCTCACGTGATGATCGGACACGGCCTAGTCGACTCGGATCGTGTAACACTTAGATGACCAAAGGGATGTCAAATCTGAGTGGGAGTTCATTATAATTTGATTAGATGAACTTAATTATCATGAACTTAGTCTAAATTTTACAATATGTCTTGTAGATCAAATGGCCAACGTAGTCCTCAACTTCAACGCGTTCCTAGAGAAAACCAAGCTGAAAGACGATGGCAGCAACTATACGGACTGGGTCCGGAACCTGAGGATCATCCTCATAGCTGCCAAGAAAGATTATGTCCTACAAGCACCGCTTGGTGACGCACCCGTTCTCCCTGCAGAACAAGATGTTATGAATGCTTGGCAGGCACGTTTCGATGACTACTCCCTGGTTCAGTGCGGCATGCTTTACAGCCTAGAGTCGGGACTCCAAAAGCGTTTTGAGAGACATGGAGCATATGAGATGTTCGAAGAGCTGAAAATGGTTTTCCAAGCTCATGCCCGGGTCGAGAGATATGAAGTCTCCGACAAATTCTTCAGCTGTAAGATGGAGGAAAACAGTTCTGTCAGTGAGCACATACTCACTATGTCTGGGTTACATAACCGCTTGACTCAGCTGGGAGTTAATCTCCCGGATGATGCGGTCATTGACAGAATCCTCCAGTCGCTTCCACCGAGCTACAAGAGCTTTGTGATGAACTTCAATATGCAGGGGATGGAAAAGACCATTCCTGAAGTATTTGCTATGCTGAAATCAGCAGAGGTAGAAGTCAGAAAGGAACATGAAGTGTTGATGGTCAATAAAACCACTAAGTTCAAGAAGGGCAAGGGTAAAAAGAACTTCAAGAAGGACGGCAAGGTAATTGCCGCGCCCAGCAAGCAAGCTGCCGGGAAGAAGCCAAAGAATGGACCCAAGCCCGAGACTGAGTGTTTTTATTGCAAGGAAAGTGGTCACTGGAAGCGGAACTGCCCTAAGTACTTAGCGGACAAGAAGGCCGGCAAAACCAAAGGTATATTTGATATACATGTAATTGATGTGTACCTTACCAGTAATCGTAGTAACTCCTGGGTATTTGATACCGGTGCCGTTGCTCATATTTGTAACACACAACAGGAGCTGCGGAATAAACGGAGACTGGCGAAGGACGAGGTGACGATGCGCGTCGGGAATGGTTCCAAGGTCGATGTGATCGCCGTCGGCACGCTACCTCTACATTTACCTACGGGATTAGTTTTGAACCTCAATAATTGTTATTTTGTGCCAAGTTTGAGCATGAACATTGTATCAGGATCTCGTTTAATTCGAGATGGCTACTCATTTA
>NW_025267882.1:0-1468 GCF_018294505.1 Triticum aestivum | reverse complement strand
CAAATTCAGCCTTAAGCAGGACTTTTTGGCCCTGAAAGTCAAAGAACATCATTCGTCGTTGTTTTTCAGACAAGTTTCTGAACCCATTGTCACTTCCTTTTGAAGGAAATTCGAGAGATTATGTTGCTTCTAGACACTAGCCCCCCTGGTAGGGACAAACGTACCTTTCTGCAGATACTCTATGATCCGCGTAATCTCATTTGGCCGTAAATTGAAGAAAATCCAGCGGCTATATGCCTTATTCTCCTTGTTTTCACCGGACGCCATGCTGTAACTCATGCGCGTGAAAGCCAAGAATAAAAGGGCATTCCTGGCATCGGTCAATATATATGTGGAAACGATATCTTCTCTATAGAGGACAAGAAATTTTGGGGCAATCAGGCAAATAGCGCACGAGAAAATGAAGTACTTTCAAGGACTGCCATAGAATGGAGAGATGTTCACTAAAACGGTCATAATTTTGTCATTCGGAGTCCGTGTCGCACCCATAAGTACTCAAACTGCTCGCGGCGAGCGCCCGAATCCAAAAAATACTCCCCGCTTCCGCCGAGAGGCTCGGAGTACCCTCAAATTCAGCCTTAAGCCGGAATTTTTGGCCTTGAAAGTCAAAGAACATCATTCGTCGCTGTTTTTCAGACAAGTTTCTGAACCCATTGGCACTTCCTATTGAAGGAAATTCGAGAGATTATGTTGCTTATAGACACTAGCCCCCTGGTAGGGACAAACGTACCTTTCTGCAGATGCTCTATGATCCGAGCAATCTCATTTGGCCGTAAATTGAAGAAAATCCAGCGGCTATATGCCTTATTCTCCTTGTTTTCGCCAGATGGCATGCTGTAACTCAAGCGCGTGAAAGCCAAGAACAAAAGGGCATTCCTGGCACCGGTCAATATATATGTGGAAACAATATCTCCTCTATAGAGGACAAGAAATTGTAGGGCAATCAGGCAAAAAGCGCACGAGAAAATGAAGTACTTTCAAGGACTGCCATAGAATGGCCAGATGTTCACTAAAACGGTCATAATTTTGTCATTCGGAGTGATGAGGACATCAATACAATTGTTACACCCACAGCCCCTGCTGCTATACATACTGGACCAATTACTAGAGCTCGTGCACGCCAACTAAATTACCAGGTACTTTCGTTTCTTGGTAATGATTCTAATGTTCATGAGAATATGATGCTGCCTAAATTGGATACATTTGTTTTGCTTACAAATGAAGGGCCTAGCTTGGAGAAGGATGAACATTGGAGCAAGAACAAGCATGGAGATGATGGCATGCGCAAGGGAAACAAGAACGGAGTTACAAGTGATGATTTCAGGACTTTGAAGCCACCATAATGGGTGCATGAAGCCTTGGACGAAATATACAAGATGCCACTTCATAAATTTCGTCCCGAGGCTATTTTAGGTGCTGCGTCACCTTATTATTGGGCCAGGCCCATGTAATTTCGAAATACATAAGT
>NW_025267881.1:0-1468 GCF_018294505.1 Triticum aestivum | reverse complement strand
AAATATACGGTAACGGATCAAAAATTTAAGTAAAGGTGCTAAACATGAATAAATTATGTGGATAAGCTGTTCGAAATCCATACGGCGGTCGAGACTACTCTCGAAGAATGGAATGATCGAAAGGTTTTTATAATTTGTTGAATGTCCTATTTAAATGAGTTCTGAGTTTCAATGGAGGAGAAAATGTATAGTAATAAATTAAAAGGTTATGAAAAACTACTAAAAATTATGTGACTCCTACATTTATAAGTTACTGTTGGATTTTCAAATGGCGGCATACGCAATTTCGAAACAAGAAACGAATCAAGGCTTCTATCACTTGTCGGTAATGCTATTTAAACAAGTATTCCGTTTTGCCAAAATAGAAAATCTACCATGATGGATCAAAACGGTTAAAAATTGTACCAAATTGTCTAATTTCTATAGGTAAGTTGCTATCTGAGGTGCAGATAGATACACGGACTACCCTCGAATCATGAAATTTTGGAAATGATTTCGGAATATGTCAATGACGCTTCATTAATAAGTTTTCAGTTTTCAATGAAATGAAAATCTATAGTGATGGATCAAAAGGGAATAAAATTGGTGATGAAATAATATGATTACTAGTTATAAATTGTTATACGAGATCAATATGGTCGAACATACAACTTCCAATGGTTGAAAGGAAGAAATGCTGATGGAATTTCTAAATGATGCTATTTAAGTAAGTTTCTTTTAAGCGAAACAAATATACAGTAACGGATCAAAAGTTTAAGTAAAGGTGCTAAACATGAATAATTTATGTGGATAAGCTGTTCGGCTTCCATACGGCGCTCGAGACTACAATCGAAGAATGGAATGATGGAAAGGTTTTTATAATGTGTCGAATGTCCTATTTAAATGAGTTCTGAGTTTCAATGGAGGAGAAAATGTATAGTAATAAATCAAAAGGTTATCAAAAATACTAAAAATTATGTGACTCCTACATATATAAGTTATCGTAGGATTTTCAAATGGCGGCATACGCAATTTCGAAACAAGAAACGAATCAAGGCTTCTATCACTTGTCGGTAATGCTATTTAAACAAGTATTCAGTTTCGCCAAAATAGAAAATCTACCATGATGGATCAAAACGGTTAAAAATTGTACCAAATTGTCTAATTTCTATAGGTAAGTTGCTATCTGAGGTGCATATAGATACACGGACTACCCTCGAATCATGAAATGGTGGAAATGATTTCGGAATATGTCAATGACGCTTTATTAATAAGTGTTCAAGTTTCAATGAAATGAAAATCTATAGTGATGGATCAAAAGGGAATAAAATTGGTGATGAAATAATATGATTACTAGTTATAAATTGTTATACGAGATCAATATGGTCGAACATACAACTTCCAAAGGTTGAAAGGAAGAAATGCTGATGGAATTTCTAAATGATGCTATTTAAGTAAGTTTCTTTTAAGCGAAACAAATATACGGTAA
>NW_025267880.1:0-1468 GCF_018294505.1 Triticum aestivum | reverse complement strand
AGGCTATAGCAACCCCGACGCCGGTCCTCCTCCAGCAGCGGCACGACCGCAAATCTCTTCTAATGAGGCCATTCCGCGGAGCACTGCCACAAGGCGGAAAACATCAATGATGTCTAGCGGCGGGGATGCGTGCACCATGAGGCGGCACCGGGTTTTAGATCCATTATGCACGACGGTCGAGTCAGGATGATGTCGTAGGTAGCTATACACTGTTGAAGACATTTTCTTTTGAAATGAAACTATTGAAGATGAGATGTTTACAATAGATGGATCGATTGATCCGTACAGTACAGGCAAGAGCTAGCTGCACGTAGGAACCAGATGTGACATGCATGGTTATATATCTCTGACTGCTTGGACGTGAAATGAGGCTTTCTTTTATGTGAAAAAGAGAAGAATGAACCACAAACGATACACGTAGGTAGGCACGTCGCGACGCAAGTTGATCCTCCTTGCAAGTTCAAAGCAAAATACAAGTCCGCGATGCCATACGTACGACGACGCGATGCCGGCGGGAAACACGTATACGTACGTGTAAAGAGCTAGTGTCTGTTTTCCTTGTACCGTCGGGACTCGGTTGCCGATTCGAATCCGACTGGACTCGACTCGATTGCCTCCGTCCGTCTCGGCGTACGTGTGGATGCTGCATGGGCCGACTCGGACCTGAAGCTGTCCATGAGAGTACATATAATAGGACATCTAGCCACCTCCCTTCAATCCATCAAACCAAACCACATCCAGCAGATCGACACACACGGTACGACCAACCTCCATCGAACAGCCGACGTGATCGAGGTCGATCGACAAGCTTAAGGTAGCCGGCAAGCCAGCCAACATGGGCTGCAGCATGAGCCGCCTCCTCAAGGCTACCGTCGCTCTGGTCATACTCGTCCTTCTCTTCATGCCCGGGGCCATGGCAGCCGCCGCCGCAAGCTTCGACGCCTCGCGGGCACAGCAGCTGCCCCTGCCGCCCGGAGAAGTGCACGGGCCCGAGAGCGTCGCCTTCGACGCTCAGGGCCGAGGCCCCTACAGCGGCGTCTCCGACGGCCGCATCTTGAGGTGGAACGGGCCCAAGCTCGGCTGGACGACATACGCCTACGGACCAGGCTACGACAGCGAAACGTGCACCACATCCAGGTTTGGCACCGAGGCGGACATAGAGAGCCGCTGCGGCCGCCCGCTTGGCCTGCGCTTCAACGAGAAAACGGGCGACCTCTACGTGGCCGATGCGTACAAAGGGCTTATGCGTGTGCCGCCCGGCGGCGGGGAGGCCACCGTGTTGGTCGACCAGATTGATGGCATGCCGCTGCGCTTCACCAACGGGGTTGACGTCGATCAAGTCACCGGTCAAGTCTACTTCACCCACAGCTCGATGAACTACGACAGGTCAGAACACGAGATGGTCACCAAGACGGGGGACTCCACGGGCCGCCTTATGATGTATGATCCACGAACATCGGACGCCACC
>NW_025267879.1:0-1468 GCF_018294505.1 Triticum aestivum | reverse complement strand
AAAAAAATAAAAAATGAGAGAAAAAGAGAGAAGGGACAATGTTACTATCCTTTTCCCACACTTGTGCTTCAAAGTAGCACCATGATCTTCATAGTAGAGAGTCTCTCATGTTATCACTTTCATATACTAGTGGGAATTTTTCATTATAGAACTTGGCTTGTATATTCCAATGATGGGCTGATGTCTACTACACAACCTTCTTCTTGTAGACGTTGTTGGGCCTCCAAGTGCAGAGGTTTGTAGGACAGTAGCAAATTTCCCTCAAGTGGATGACCTAAGGTTTATCAATCCGTAGGAGGCGTAGGATGAAGATGGTCTCTCTCAAGCAACCCTGCAACCAAATAACAAAGAGTATCTTGTGTCCCCAACACATCCAATACAATGGTAAATTGTATAGGTGCACTAGTTCGGCGAAGAGATGGTGATACAAGTGCAATATGGATGGTAGATAAAGGTATTTGTAATCTGAAAATATAAAAACAGCAAGGTAACTAATGATAAAAGTGAGCGTAAACGGTATTGCAATGATAGGAAATAAGGCCTAGGGTTCATACTTTCACTAGTGTAAGTCCTCTCAACAATACTAACATAATTGGATCATAAAATTATCCCTTAACATGCAACAAAGAGTCACTCCAAAGTCACTAATAGCGGAGAACGAACGAAGAGATTATGGTAGGGTACGAAACCACCTCAAAGTTATTCTTTCCAATCAATCCGTTGGGCTATTCCTATAAGTGTCACAAACAGCCCTAGAGTTCGTACTAGAATAACACCTTAAGATACAAATCAACCAAAACCCTAATGTCACCTAGATACTTCAATGTCACCTCAAGTATCCGTGGGCATGATTATACGATATGCATCACACAATCTCAATTCATCTATTCAACCAACACAAAGAACCTCAAAGAGTGCCCCAAAGTTTCTACCGGAGAATCACGACGAAAACGTGTGCCAACCCCTATGCATAGGTTCCCAATGTCACGAAACCCGCAAGTTGGTCACCAAAACGTACATCAAGTGGGACGTGGTATCCCATTGTCACCACAGATATCCACGGCAAGACATACATCAAGTGTTCTCAAGTCTTTAAAGACTCAATCCGATAAGATTACTTCAAAGGGGAAACTCGATTCATTACAAGAGAGAAGAGGGGGGAAGAAACATCATAGGATCCAAATATAATAGCAAAGCTCGCGATACATCAAGATCGTATCATCTCAAGAACACGAGAGAGAGAGAGAGATCAAACACAAAGCTACTGGTACATACCCTCAGCCCCGAGGGAGGACTACTCCCTCCTCGTCATGGAGAGCACCGGGATGATGAAGATGGCCACCGGAGAAGGATTTCCCCCTCCGGCAGGGTGCCGGAACGGGTCTAGATTGAGTTTCGGTGGCTACGGAGGCTTCTGGTGACGGAACTCCCAATCTATGTTGCTCCCGGATGTTTTTAGGGTATATGG
>NW_025267878.1:0-1468 GCF_018294505.1 Triticum aestivum | reverse complement strand
CATTTGAAATTTTGTTTAGAATACCAGGTCCTTTTTTCAAAATATGGTTTACAATTACAGAATATGCTATGGAATTTCACAACATGTCCAGTTTTGAATTTTTAGTTCACAAATTTTGGAAATGCTTGCATTTAATTTAAAAAATGATGAATTTTAAGTAAAATTACATGGTTTACAATTTTCATCAATTGTTGGGACTTTTTTACAATTTTGGAAAAGGTGTTCAAGTTTGTAATTTTTTCATATACAATTTGAAATTTCAAAATTTTCAAGAAATTTCAATAAATGGTTACGACATAAGAAAATCTTCATATTGATTAATAATGGCAAAACTGTAACAGAAGCAATCAATTAGGAAAAACAACATGCTCAGGGAGGCCTTGTGTGGCACACTCTTTTCAAATGGTGTTTTTTTGGGATTATGGATAAATGCCCCCAACTTCTTGAAGCAGCCTACCACAGACATATGAGCCATTCATGTCAGGTATTAATAAGTTCCAACGCGTTTACATGCATGTTGCGACACTTATGGCCATTTATCAGCCCTTGTCACCAAGAAAACTCCCGAAAATGCAAAACTTGTCAAAAATCCAAACAACTTGGCATGATGCATTGTTGGTCATAGAAGCTGGTGGAAAGCATTTGGACCATTTGACGGTCGTCGAAAAAACGTGCTTTCAAATGAACCCGAACACCCTTCGTTTAATATCGTCTATTTTTGGACATCTTAAAATGACCCAACTTTTTGCAAGAAGGTGGGATGCCCACGGTAGGCATGCATGCAAGGTTGAACGACTTTCATCACTTTATGCAAGTTTGCTATTTCAGTAAATGTTCAAGAATTCCAAAATTTGTTTTGTCGAAATATGTTCACGCTTTTATTTTATTTTTTGGAATTTGTCCGAGTTTTTCAAAGTTGGTCTTCTTTATTCAAACTTTGTGCGTTGCTACAAAAAATAACAATTTCCGAGGAAAGTTCGAACAATATAAAAAAAAGCTGTCCGGGTTCTGCCTTGGTGTTAGTGTTTATACTGCCACGCTCCCATTTTTTCGCAAGCACTTGTTAGGTCAATTGGTTAGTCGCTCTGCGACCGTAGGAGGAGGTGCTGAGTTCGAATCCTTGTGACAGAGAAGACTCTGCGCGCATGTCCTTTTTGAAAAAAACATCAGTGCGCTCACTACAGCGCCCTCTATTTGGGCCGGCCAGTCGGGGCCGGCCAGTCGGGGCGGTCCGTGCGTGCGTCATTTCGCTGTTTGACGCAAAATGCGTCGAGTAGGAGCTCACACATTAGATCGCTGACGCGTACTCTTGTCATGCGGTCTCTACTACAGAAACTTTCATGGACCGGCCCAGTCCGGGGGTTCTATTTGGGCCGGCCAGTCAGGGCGGTCCGTGCGTGCGTCGCTTCGCTGTTTGACGCAAAATGCGTCGAGTAGGAGCTCCCACATTAGATCGCTGACGCGTACT
>NW_025267877.1:0-1468 GCF_018294505.1 Triticum aestivum | reverse complement strand
GTGTCGATCATCAACACTCATGGTTTTTGTCGATTCTCACCCTCTTCATGGACTACTACTCACGGTGTTGGGGGCCCATAGCGATTTCCATGGTTGTCAAACCCCAAGGTGCGCTTACGTGTCGGTCATCAACACTCGCAGTTTTTCCCGATTCTGACCCGTTTCATGGACTATAACTCAGTTTTGGGGTCCTGAAGCCATTTCCATGGTTGTCGAACCTCGTGGTGCGTTTACATGTCGGTCATCAACACTCACAATTTTGGCCAATTTTGGTCCGCTTCTTGGACTATTACTCACCATTTTCGGGTCCCGAAGTGATTTCCACGATTAACAAACCCTGGGGTGTGTTTACGTGTCGGTCATCAACACTCACAATTTTGGCCGATTCTTGTCCATTTCGTGCAGTATTACTCAATGTTTTGGGGTCCCAGAGCGATTTCCACGATTGACGATCCCGAGGTGCGTTTACTTGTCCATCGTCATCAATCACAGTTTTGGCTAATTCTGACCCGTTTCATGGACTATTACTCACCGTTTTGGGGTCCCAAAGTGATTTTCATAGTTGTTGAACCCCAAGGTGCGCTTACGTGTCGGTTATCAACACTCGCAGTTTTGGCCGATTCTGGCCTGTTTCGTGGACTTTTACTCACTATTTTGGGGTCCCGGGGTAATTTCCACGGATAACAAACCTTGGGTTGCGTTTATGTGTCGAGCATCAACACTCGCGGTTTTTGTCGATTCTGACATGTTTCCTGGACTATTACTCACCCTTTTGGGGTCCCAAAGCGATTTCCATGATTGTCGAACCCCAAGGTGCGCTTACGTGTCGGTCATCCACACTCGCAGTTTGGGCCGACTCTGGCCCATTTCCTGGACTACTACTCAGTTTTGGTTCCCAAAGTGATTTTCACGGCTGAAGAACCCCGGGGTGCGTTTACATGTCGGTCATCAACACTCACTATTTTGGCCAATTCTGGTCAGTTTCGTGGACTATTACTCACTGTTTTCGGGTCCCAGAGCGATTTCCATGATTAACGAACCCCAAGGTGCATTTACGTGTCGGTCATCAACACTCGTGGTTTTTGTCGATTCTGACCCGTTTCATGGACTATTTCTCACTGTTTTGGGGTCCCAAAGGGATTTCCATGGTTGTCGAACCCCAAGGTGTGCTTATGTGTTGGCCGTCAAGACTCGCTGTTTGGGCCGATTCTGGCCCGTATCTTGGATTATTACTCAGTTTTGGGGTCCCCAAGTGATTTCCACGATTAACGAACCTCGGGGTGCGTTTACGTGTTGGTCATCAACACTCGCGGTTTTTGTCGATTCTGACCCGTTTCATGGACTATTACTCACCATTTTGGGGTCCCAAAGCGATTTCCATGGTTGTCGAACCCCAAGGGGCGCTTACGTCTCGGTCATCAGCACTCGCAGATTGGGTTGATTTTGGCCCGTTTCTTGGACAATTACT
>NW_025267876.1:0-1468 GCF_018294505.1 Triticum aestivum | reverse complement strand
AAAACGGTGAGTAATAGTCCATGAAACGGGCCAGAATCGGCCAAAACTGCGAGTGTTCTTGACCAACACGTAAGCACATCTTGGGGTTCAACAACTATGGCAATCGCTACGGGACCCCAAAACGCTGAGTAATAGTGCACGGAACGGACTTGAATCGGCCGAATATGTGAGTGTTCATGACCGACACGTAAACGCACCCCGGGGTTAGTCAATCATAGAAATGACTCCGAGACCCCAAAATAGAGTAATAGTCCAAGAAACAGGCCAGAATCGGCCCAAACTATGGTTGTTGATAACCGACACGTAAGCGCACCTTGGAGTTCGACAACCATGGAAATCGCTTTGGGACCCCAAAACGGTGAGTTATAGTCCATGAAACGGTCCAGAATCGGCCAAAACTGCGAGTGTTGATGACCAACGCGTAAGCACACCTTGGGGTTCAACAACTATGGAAATCTCTTTGGGACCCCAAAACGGTTAGTAATAGTCCACGAAGTAGGTCAGAATTGAACAAAACTATAAGTGTTGACGATGGTCACATAAACGCACCCTAGAGTTCATCAATCGTGGAAATCGCTCTGGGTCCCCAAAAGGTTGAGTAATAGTGCACGAAACGGACTAGAATCGGCGGAATATGTGAGTGTTGATGACCGACACGTAAACGGACCCCTGGGTTCATCAATAGTGGAAACAACTCCGAGACCCCAAAATAGAGTAATAGTCCAAGAAACGGGCCAGAATCGGCCCAAACTGTGATTGTTGATGAACGACACGTAAGCGCGCCTTGGAGTTCGACAATGATGGAAATCGCTTTGGGACCCCAAAACGGTGAGTAATAGTCCATGAAACGGGCCAGAATCGGCCAAAACTGGGAGTGTTGATGACCAACTCGTAAGCACACCTTGGGGTTCAACAACTATGAAAATCGCTTCGGGGCCCCCAAAACGGTGAGTAATAGTCCACGAAACAGGTCAGATTTGGCCAAAACTGTGAGTGTTGACGACGGACACATAAACGCACCCCGGGGTTCATCAATCGTGGAAATCGCTCTGGGTCCCCAAAACGCTGAGTAATAGTGCACGGAACGAATTAGAATCGGACGAATATGTGAGTGTTGATGACCGACACGTAAACGCACCCCGGGGATCGTCAATCGTGGAAATGACTCCGAGACCCCAAAATAGAGTAATAGTCCAAGAAACGGGCCAGAATCGACCCAAACTGTGATTGTTGATGACGGACACGTAAGTGCACCTTGGACTTTGACAACCATGGAAATCGCTTTGGGACCCGAAAACGGTGAGTAATAGTCCATGAAACGGGCCAGAATCGGCCAAAACTGCGAGTGTTCTTGACCAACACGTAAGCACATCTTGGGGTTCAACAACTATGGAAATCGCTACAGGACCCCAAAACGCTGAGTAATAGTGCACGGAACGGACTTGAATCGGCCGAATATGTGAGTGTT
>NW_025267875.1:0-1468 GCF_018294505.1 Triticum aestivum | reverse complement strand
GGTGTACACTACAAAAAAAATACACTTCCGTGATGATACGTGTTTGTCACAGTAGGTCGCGTTTTTTGTCATGCATGTACATCCATGACAAATTTATGACAGAATCAAGATAGTCATACCTGTGCTATCGTAGAAGTGTTCCATGACATTACCAAAATTATCATCACGGAAGTGTCCACTTCCATGACGATAAATCGTGCGTCACAGAAGTGCTTTCATCAAGGGTGACCGACACGTGGCATCCACCGTAACGGAACGCCGTTAAGCTATCGGGCCGGGTTTTGGATCCGATAACCCGTTAACAGCCCCGACCAATGGGGATTTTCCACGTGTAAAATCATCATTGGCTGGAGGAGACACGTGTCAGGTCCGCGTTGGCACAGGTGTCACTCATCCAATGGGCGAGATGCGCCTATGATATGTTGACACGTGGACCGGCCTTCAAGTTTAAATGGGCCGGCCCAACTGAAGGCCCACAAGATTTTGCGGACCATATGGGCCGGCCCAGCTAAAGGCCCACGAGATTTTGCGGACCATAATAGGCTGGCCCAGCTAAAGGCCCACAAGATTTTGCGGGCCATAATGGGCCAGCCCAGGTAAAGGCCCACAAGATTTTTGTGTGCCATAATGGGCCGGCCCAGGTAAAGGCCCACAAGATTCTTGCGGATCATAATGGGTCGACCCAGCTAAAGGCCCACGAGATTTCGCCAACATTAATGGGCTGACCCAGCTGTAGGCCCACAAGATTTTGAGGACCCTAGTAGGCCGGCCCATTAACTAGCTGCCATGTTTTGGGCTAAATGCCGGCCCATATTTGATCCGGTCCATTAATGGCCTGCCACGCTCCGGGCCTGATAGTGGCCCATATGAGATCCGTCCCGTTAAAAGCCTACCACATTCTGGGCCAAATTATGGCCCAGATCAGGTCTGGCATTGTAAGAGGCTTTGGGCTCAATTATGGCCCATATCAGATTCGGCCCATCAACTAGACACTATGCTTTTGGGCCTAATTGCTAAAGGCCCACTTAGTAATTCGGCCTTATATTAGTTTTGGCCTGTTAAGGGCCCGTTTAACATTTCGACACTATATTAATTTCGGCCTATTAAAAGCCCGTCATATAGTTGGGCCTAACTACGACCCGGTTTGCATCCGTCCTGCTCGCAGCCGATATCTGATTGGGCCAAACAAGGACCGAGACAATTTTGGCCTGTTAAAAGCCCGTGATTTGATTCGCACAATCATGGGTCGGGGTTCATTTCGGGCTGCTGCCGGCTCGTGAGCTGTTCGGCATGTTTCAGGCCCAACCTACATCGTGATTGCAGGACGGCCCGATTATGTATCGTAATTTTACGGTTTGGCCGGTTTACTGTGAAGACAGGATATATATACAGTAAAATAACTGCAACATCATGAATAAGAAAAAACCTAGACTATACAATAAAGAAATTATGGCATATTACATCCACT
>NW_025267874.1:0-1468 GCF_018294505.1 Triticum aestivum | reverse complement strand
ATGCATAAAGTACATGCATTGGTTAATTTTCTCTTAATACTTGCATGCAATGATTTAATGCACCTTGGAATATGAACATGTGATGGAAAACAACCAAATTGAGCCTTATAAAATGGAAAAACTAAAATGTTGAGATAAGCCCTATAAACCGGAAAGGAGGGAGTACATAGGTTGACAATGGTGTGGGACCGTGATGTCAGGAAACCAGGAGGAAGCAAAATAAATTATATATATATATATATATATATATATAATAAGGAGGCACTTGCGTACATGAGGCTATGGCCCTGGTGGGTCCCCATTGTCATCCTCTGCAAGTAAAGTCATCTCCTCGCCCGCGCGCGCTTTCCGCCCGAAACAGTTAGCACCGCCCCCGCCCCCCCGCTTCCCGGCGCAGGCGATTGCTCCGCCTTCAAACGACACAAGTGACATTCGTCCGTCCATCTGCCGCCCACATTAATGATACGTGGTTGCCGACGCGGCTACTCCGGCGCCACACGTTCGTCCCTCCGCCCTCCCACCATTCTTATATAAACTACTGCGCTAGCCATAGCTGCAGTCATCCGCATCTGTTCCCTTTCTCCTTTCCACACCACTACTGCCCACCATGGCTTCCTCACACTCCAGCGCTCTTCGGGACGGGCGGACGACGGACCACAAGGAGATGGCAGCCATTGTTGCCGACCGGCTGGCCGGCAGGCAGCCGGAGGATGACGACGTCCCAATGGAGAACATGATAGTCGACGATCCGGCGCCAACCCCATCCTCCGCACCATCCTCGCTGGTGCATTGCACCATGACTATCGGTGACGCCCGTGCCCAATATATGGACACGGTGAGGCAGATGCATGAGGAGTAGTTCCGGGAGGCGCAGGCCGACGCCTCCTATAACCACCATATCCTCCAGGAGCACCTGTAGGCGTAGGAGCAGATCGCCGCGGAGCGGGCGGAGCAGGA
Organism: Triticum aestivum; assembly: GCF_018294505.1. NCBI lineage: Eukaryota > Viridiplantae > Streptophyta > Magnoliopsida > Poales > Poaceae > Triticum > Triticum aestivum. Next base: position 511 of record NW_025267874.1, on the reverse strand, counting down.
GGCGCTGCTCGACTTGTACCGCTCCACCCACAAGGGCCGCCTCAAGCGCTGGTGGTACCGCATGCGGGTGGCGGAGGCTGCAGCCGCCTACAAAGAGGCTAGCAAAGAGGGCGATGAAGCGGGCGAGGCGCTATTTGGCGAGACCGAGGATGAGGCAGAGGACAATGCCAGCTCCGACGAGTCCCCGCTCCGCTGGCATCGACGAGGCCCTGCTCCGCCGTGGCCCCACGGCGCCAACAATGAGGCAGAGGACACCACCGGCTCCGCCGAGGCCCCATCCTGCCAACAACGAGGCAGAGGACATCGCCGGCTCAGCCGAGGCCCCACCCTGCCGACAACGTGGGGGAGGATTTCCACAGCTCCGCTGAGGCGCCGCCCACCGGCAACGAGACAAAGGACATCACCGGCTCCGCCGAGGCCCCGCCCCACTGCTAACGAGGCCGCGCCACACAGAAAACGAGGAAGAGTAGAACATGGTAGGTCGCCGCCGCTCGGGTCCAAGTAAGGCCAC
>NW_025267873.1:0-1468 GCF_018294505.1 Triticum aestivum | reverse complement strand
CTGGGGGGTAGCAATGTGTTGGGGAACGTAGCAATAATTCAAAATTTTCTTACGTGTCACCAAGATCAATCTATGGAGTCATCTAGCAACGAGGGAGGAGTGGATCTACATATCCTTGTAGATCGCGCGCGGAAGCGTTTAAGAGAACGGGGTTGATGGAGTCGTACTCGTCGTGATCCAAATCACCGATGATCCTAGCGCCGAACGGACGGCACCTCCGCGTTCAACACACGTACGGAGCAGCGACGTCTCCTCCTTCTTGATCGAGCAAGGGGGGAGGAGAGGTTGATTGAGATCCAGCAGCACGACGGTGTGGTGGTGGAAGTAGCGGGATTCCAACAGGGCTTCGCCAAGCGCTGCGGGAGGAGGGAGATGTGTCATGGGAGGGAGAGGGAGGCGCCAGGGCTTAGGTATGGTTGCCCTCCCTTCCCCCCACTATATATAGGGCCAAGGGAGAGGGGGAGGGCGCAGCCTTGCCCCTTCCACCAAGGAAGGGTGCGGCCAAGGGGGGAGGAGTCCATCCTCCCCAAGGCACCTCGGAGGTGCCTTCCCCCTTTAGGACTCTCCCCTCCTCTTGTCCCTTTGGCGCATGGGCCTCTAGGGGCTGGTGCCCTTGGCCCATATAGGCCAAGGCGCACCCCCTACAGCCCATGTGGCCCCCGGGGCAGGTGGCCCCACCCGGTGGACCCCCGGGACCCTTCCGGTGGTCCCGATAAAATACCGGTGACCCCGAAACTTGTCCCGATAGCCGAAATAGCACTTCCTATATATAATTCTTTACCTCTGGACCATTCCAGAACTCCTCGTGACGTCCGGGATCTCATCCGGGACTCCGAACAACTTTCGGGTTACCGCATACTAATATCTCTATAACTCTAGCGTCACCGAACCTTAAGTGTGTAGACCCTACGGGTTCGGGAGACATGCAGACATGACCGAGATGACTCTCCGGTCAATAACCAACAGTGGGATCTGGATACCCATGTCGGCTCCCACATGTTCCACGATGATCTCATCGGATGAACCACGATGTCAAGGACTTAATCAATCCCGTATACAATTCCCTTTGTCTAGCGGTACAATACTTGCCCGAGATTCGATCGTCGGTATCCCGATACCTTGTTCAATCTCGTTACCGGCAAGTCTCTTTACTCGTTTCGTAACACATCATCCCGTGATCAACTCCTTGATCACATTGTGCACATTATGATGATGTCCTACCTAGTGGGCCCAGAGACACCTCTCCGTCACACGGAGTGACAAATCCCAGTCTCGATTCGTGCCAACCCAACAGACACTTTCGGAGATACCTGTAGTGTACCTTTATAGCCACCCAGTTACGTTGTGACGTTTGGCACACCCAAAGCACTCCTACGGTATCCGGGAGTTGCACAATCTCATGGTCTAAGGAAATGATACTTGACATTAGAAAAGCTTTAGCATACGAACTACATGATCTTGTGCTAGG
>NW_025267872.1:0-1468 GCF_018294505.1 Triticum aestivum | reverse complement strand
GGTTATGTGGTGCACCCCTGCAGGGAAGTTAATCTATTCGAATAGCCGTGATCTTCGGTAACAGGACGACTTGGAGTTGTACCTTGACCTTATGACAACTAGAACCGGATACTTAATAAAACACACCCTTCCAAGTTCCACAGACAACCCGGTGATCGCTTTTCCGCAGGGCGACGAGGAGAGGATTGCCGGGGAGGATTATGCTATGCGATGCTACAGGAGATGCTAGTTGGAGATGCTACTTGGAGGACTAGAATCTACTCTCTTCTATATGCTGCAAGACGGAGGCTACCAGAAGCGTAGTCTTCGACAGGATTAGCTATCCCCCTCTTATTCTGGCATTCTGCAGTTCAGTCCACCGATATGGCCTCCTTACACATATACCCATGCACATGTAGTGTAGCTCCTTGCTTGCGAGTACTTTGGATGAGTACTCACGGTTGCTTTTCTCCCTCTTTTCCCTTTTCCCTTCTACCTGGTTGTCGCAACCAGATGCTGGAGTCCAGGAGCCAGACGCCACCGTCGACGACGACCCCTACTACACCGAAGGTGCCTACTACTACGTGCAGCCCGCTGACGACGACCAGGAGTAGTTAGGAGGATCCCAGGCAGGAGGCCTGCGCCTCTTTCGATCTGTATCCCAGTTTGTGCTAGCCTTCTTAAGGCAAACTTGTTTAACTTATGTCTGTACTCAGATATTGTTGCTTCCGCTGACTCGTCTATGATCGAGCACTTGTATTCGAGCCCTCGAGGCCCCTGGCTTGTATTATGATGCTTGTATGAGTTATTTTATTTGTAGAGTTGTGTTGTGATATCTTCCCGTGAGTCCCTGATCTTGATCGTGCACATTTGCGTGCATGATTAGTGTACAATTGAATCGGGGGCGTCACAATTTTGTAGTGATTTTCAATTTCACGGTCATTTAGCTCTCTAAACAATTAGGTAAAAGACCGAAAAACAACAAATGATATTAGAACATGTTGGAAATTGATGATGTCGCTTTGAATGCTGCATACTGAACACAAAATAAGTCCGGAGTTCAAATAAGTTTAAAAAACATTGAAGTGCCCGTGTAACAGATGAGTTCTCGTCCGAACCCTGATACTCCGAAAGAGTTTATCCAATTTGTACATGAAGTGCGTCCAGTTTTTGCCGTGACCCTCTCTACTCTTTCGCACATGCTATGTGGGTGAAATGATGATACCATGCCAAGTTTCAACATTTTTAGAATTCATTTTGTAGTGATTTTCAATTTCACGGTCATTTAGCTCTCTAAACAATTAGGTAAATGACCGAAAAAACAAATGATGTTAGAACATGTTGGAAATTGATGACGTCGCTTTGAATGCTGCATACTGAACACAAAAGAAGTCCGGAGTTCAAATAAGTTTAAAAAACATTGAAGTGCCCGTGTAACAGATGAGTTCTCGTCCAAAACCCTGATACTCCGAAAGAGTTTGTCCAATTT
>NW_025267871.1:0-1468 GCF_018294505.1 Triticum aestivum | reverse complement strand
GCAATTATTATGAGAGAGGAACTATGTCTCCACCTCTCTATGTTTCCAACACAATAAAATTGCAAGAAACTGCTTATACTATGCATTGGCCTTTACTTGGTGTGCATGAATTGTTCTTTTATGACATGCCGATGCATAGGAAGAGAGTTAGACTTCGTTGTTGCATGATATATGCTACCTTGTTCTCACTACTAAATTACAAATCATTGTTAATTAAAATTGGCTTTGATATACCTTGGGATCCGGGTGGATCCATTACTTGAGCACTATATGCCTAGCTTAATGGATTTAAAGAAAGCGCTGCCAGGGAGACAACACGGAAGTTTTAGAGAGTCATTTATTCCTGTTGTGTGCTTTCATATAGTTTAAAAACAAAAAAAATAAAGAGGGGAACCTAAAACTTTTCAAAAAGGAAAGTGAAAGTGAGAAAGACAAGCATTGTTGAAGTGGGAGCTAGCCTTGAACTTTGTTCATGCTCACGGAAACTTTGTGAATCTTGATTACAGAAACTTTTCAACAAAAATAATTATCCCCTTGTATAATTCCATTGTATTATAAAAATAATGTGCCAAGGTTTACCTTTAGGATGTTTACAATGCTTGTTGGTTTGTACGGTGCAGGACAGAAACTTTGGCTGTAGTGCGCGATTTTACATTTTTAACTGGAACATCAATTGGTTATGATTCCTTTTGCACTGTCTTGCTGTACAAATTGTTTATTTGTCCTAATTTTGGTAGAATGTTTGGGGTACCATAAGTATGGTGAATGTTCAGATTGCTACAGACTGTTCTGTTTTTGACAGATTCTGTTTTTGATGCATAGTTTGCTAGTTTTGATGAATCTATCAATTTATATCAGTGGATTAAGCCATGAAAAAGTTACAGTACAGTAGACACAATGAAAAAAAAATATTAATTGGGTTGCAACAGTACTTAGAGTGGTGATTTGCTTTATTATACTAACGGATCTTACCGAGTTTTCTGTTGAAGTTTTGTGTGGATGAAGTGTCTAAACGAGGAGGTCGCGATATGAGGAAAAGGAAGAGAGGCAAGAGCTCAAGCTTGGGGATGCCCGAGGCACCACAAGTAAATATTCAAGGAGACTCAAGCGTCTAAGCTTGGGGATGCCCCGGAAGGCATCCCCTCTTTCTTCAACAAGTATCGGTATGTTTTCGTATTCGTTTCATTCGTGCGATATGTGCAAGTCTTGGAGCATCTTTTGCATTTAGTTTTCACTTTTTCTTTTATGCACCATGCTGGTATGAGATAGTCCTTGGTTGATTTATAGAATTCTCATTGCACTTCACTTAAACATTTTGAGTATGGCTTTATAGAATGCTTCATGTGCTTCACTTATATCATTTGAAGTTTGGATTGCCTGTTTCTCTTCACATAGAAAACCGCCATTTGTAGAATGCTCTTTTGCTTCACTTATATTTGTTAGAGCGTGGGCATATCTTTTGTAGAAA
>NW_025267870.1:0-1468 GCF_018294505.1 Triticum aestivum | reverse complement strand
AGACACTTTAATAGGATACACAGAGCGCATGCATACCCCTATAACCTGCTGCCTACCCCTATAGGCTACTTGTTCTATAATTAAAACAGTCAAATGCCTAGACAAGCATGCAACAGCTGCAAATGTTCTGCGATTGCACATAACACTGCACGAATCTCAAGTGCGCCAGACGGTAGGATAACCGGGGGTCGGGACCCCCGGGAGCTACAACAACTTTTCGATGTTAGATTTGTGTGCTATCTGTGTAAAAGCAGCGCAGAGTTGTTTGTTCTGGGAAGTATGAATAGATATTTGGGTAAAATCTGCACCTTGATATGTGGAGAGAAGATTTAATCCACAGCTGCAGACCCCTGCTATTAGAGTTGTGCTTGAATACTTAGTCGACTTTCAGTTGTAAAGCCATGATTTGGCTAATTCGAGCTATTCTCTATCAATGGTACGAACCCCATGGGACGAGGTGCTAGTTGCCAGCTCCACACCCGGTTAACGTGAATGGAGTTTTCATCAATGAGCTAATCAAATCAAGTTTATTTAGTTAGGATCTCGATCGATCCCCGTCATTTCATACAGCTAGCTAGCTAGGTCTGTCATGTCTTGTTTAATCATGTGTGTGAGGCAGAAAGTGCAGAAGAACTGCACTGCAGTTATTGTTGGTGACCTCACCTCAAATGTTGTTTGGTTGGCTCTTCTCTGCATCCCAGTCCGAACTGCAAGTTGGCTGTCACGGAAGTCTGTCAAGAACGGTCGTCGGATTAACTGAGTTTCTGTTAGCCGTCCATTAAAACTTTCTAGCAAAATAACACCTGGGAAGCACGAGCATAAGCATGTTGTTCAGCAAAGAGATTCCACCATACACCTAAAAATGCCTAATTCAAAAATGGCAAATGCTACATTTTGCACGCACAGGCAGATGCATGTGAGGTAAGACTTGCAACATATTTTCGCATGAAGTCAGCCTGAAGACTAATAGAATTTGGTTTGAGTATGTTGCAACCATTTCAATTTGTGTGAGGCTGCCGCTCCAATTCACAAAAATGTGCTATGCTATGAATCCATAAATTTGATCCAAATCCGTCACTTCCATCGCACAAATTCAGAGTAACAGCAGGTCAAAAAGATAGTGTACGATTACCGAAAAAGGATTTTCCCCGCTTTGTATTTCAAAGCAACCAACACCGAGTACAGATATCGCTGTGGCGAGCAGCACAACACATCAAAAGAAAAACAAAAAAAACAAATGCCAACCACGGCAGCTCGGCAAAGCGCGGATGACCCGCCACCGCGGCGCCCACCGGATACAAATCACCACAGACCGAGGCTCTGATCCGCCGCGTACCAAGCAGCACCTCCAAGAAGGGATGTGACACCGACGATGCTGCTGCCCGGACAAGTCCTCGGGTTCCCCCGGGCACGCGGAGGGAGGTGGGGGCTGTATACCACCGACACCCTCCAGGGAGGAATGGTGGCA
>NW_025267869.1:0-1468 GCF_018294505.1 Triticum aestivum | reverse complement strand
ACGGGTGAACCTGACAGACTAGACCCGTGCTTTATTATTATTAGGGAAATATTTTTTTGCGAGGGTGCATGTATGTTAGGACTAGAGAGTTATATGGTACATATCCAAGGACCATATTGCATTGGCTATCCGGGGACCATATTGCATTGGCTATCATGGGACCATGCACCATCAGATTCGAGACCTAGAGGCCGCTTTACACAAGAAACATTGAGCCGAGGACCATGGCACTTGCATACTTGCATAGACAGAAAGTTTGAAGAAAGATTGTGTTTGCTATGATACCCGGGCCCCACTATTGGAAGTATTAGTAGTGTGTGTATCCCTCCATTTACCATGTTTGGCTACCAATTTATTACCGTCCCTTATGTGTATAATTACCATTTTGATATTAACTATGCTACATGAATGTACATCACAACCACAGTTCCACTTGGTGCTCTCTTGCTATATACCCTACTCCTGCTTACTTACCACTTTGCTAATAATCTTTCCTCTTGTACTGTTTAAATTTTACTTAAATCAGTCGTAGAGCTTTTTTATGGTTAACTGGGTGACCAAGATTTAAGGAGGTCATCATGCACTGGCTGCTTCGTGAGCCTCGGTTCTTTTTGTAGACTTTTGGTGGAATATGCTGCAAGTCATCATGCACAGACCGATGCAAAATATCGTGGTTTTCTTCTTTTTTTCTTTGTTGTTTTGTTATTTGCTGGTTTTGTTTTTATCTCCTATTTAATCTTTTGGTGATTGATGTTTTCGTTGCTTGAAAATTTTAAGGTTGTCTTGTTCACTTTCCTTTTTCCTTTTCTTTATTTTTATTCTATCATCCTATGATTTTCTTTTATTTTTTAGCTTTTCCTTTTCCAATTCTTATGCTTCTTTTTTGAAACTTATATAAATGTCTTTTAAAATTTTCAGTTGTGCGAACCTTTTTTAACCATTTATGAACAATCTCAAAATTTCTTGAATATTTTATAAATATGTGAATACTTTATAAACATGTGAATATTTTACATGAATACATTTAAAGACGTGTTAAGAGTTACTTAAATTACATGAATATGTTTAAATCTGTACTGCATAATTTTCAAATTACATAACATTTTTGAACTACAGATTTATTTTTAAAATACTTGATTTTTTCCAAAATACTAATTTTTCCAAAAGCTATGTACATTCAGTAAATGTTTTGAAAACTTTATTAATCACATAAACATTTTTCTTAAATATAGAACATCCTTTAAATCACCTGATGACTTTTTAAATATATAAACACTTAGAAATACATGAACACTTTCAAAATTTTACGAATATTTTTGAAATTAGATAACCTAATTTTAAACTACATGGACAATTTGCACACTCGACAATTTCTTTGGAACATGCAAACAAATTTCAATTTATTTTTTAAAGTATTAATCTAAAATTAGTAGGCATATTTTTGAAATGCCAATTTATTGTAGAAAAA
>NW_025267868.1:0-1468 GCF_018294505.1 Triticum aestivum | reverse complement strand
AGAGTCAGGTTTCGATCCTGTGGAACTGTGGGTTATGGGCCCACCATGTGGTTGAAAGTAGGAAGGGGGTCGACATTTTGCACGGTCATGATAGTAAGACGTGTCAAAGGGTAGCCTGTCAGATATGTCGGCAACAACATCGATACCAAGGGCGAGGGACGAAGAGAACCATTTTCCTGCTCGTTGAACGAGGCGGGCCAATAGGCAAAGTTCTCGTCCATCGGTGGTTACCGGAATATCATCAACAATCGTAACAGGGTCTTACTGACCAATTATACATCGAGGTGTTTACATAAGCAGTGAATCTTTACTGCTTAGATTATATAGATCACAAGAATGTCAAACACAACAATGGAAAGGAAAATATGATCATCAGATTAAACAGAACAATGGAAAGGAAAATATGTTTAAACACATATTTCAGGGGTATATCCTTCCCAATGACAAGCAGAGCCTGATATCCATGACAGGATATAAAGTAGAAAACCATTTAGGTAAGGGGGAAGGAATCTCATGATATTACCCATACAACGGTGTTAGGATAAGTGATAAATAAAATTTAGCATCGTGCTTCAAATGTTCCTGTTGAAAATCGGAGTACCATTGACATGCTTCGAGATAGCATTGACAGGGTCTTCAGGTGAAGATCAGACTTTGGAAACACGAAGGATCCATCAGGAATAACTTGTAGAATAAGTCTTACAATTTCCTCATGGATGAACGGATAACCTTGCTGAAAAGGAATCTATAATGATAGGTCCTCCAGCCAGGGGGGGGGTGCTAGGCATGACATCATGTTACCGGGTCATCAAAGGACAAACAACATAACTCTTGGAAAGTTGTCCCAACCATCATATCTGACCGAGATCCAGATCCGATTGGTGTAATGATACCTCAGACTCAGGATGTCCGAGAATAAAAGGTGCAACACAAATAGACGAAATGACATTTCAGGATTCTCGGGAAATGAACTATGGGGGTGGGTTCCTGAAACAATAGTTCATCATTAAACCAAGGAGAGGAGGAGGTGGCTGATGGGCTCAGCGATAATCCATCGAGATTTCCAAAAGATGGATTTCCACCATTAAGTGAACAAGGAGATAACATTTGTCAGATCAACTGATATAAGGAAGTATGCTCGAGAAAAACATACACAATTAAACATTGGTTGAAGGGTGCGCCCGAAGTACGGGTTGGGTTGCACGACCAATGTTAGAATGGTGATTCAATTAGCGAAGGACTTAGAATGAACTATCGCCCATTCACTTCAAAGCAATAGGGTTGCTAGGAGTTTTGAATTCACACGTCATAGCTCCATTGTCGGTATTCCGGTTGAAAACAATACGGGGACCAAGGAATGAACGAAGATGGCAAGAAGTATTATGATATCAAGAATTATTAAGAGGTGGTGAAATTCTCACCACATTCTTGACAAAAAGAGATGGTAATACTTCCGAGGTAAGGAAGA
>NW_025267867.1:0-1468 GCF_018294505.1 Triticum aestivum | reverse complement strand
CCACCTCCACCTCCGGAGGCATGGCAATCAATCATGGCAGCCACCAACGCCAATGCTCAGATGATTCTGCAACTCTTGCAAGAACGTACTCAAGGGCAAGGCAATCAAGGCAATCAAGGTCAAGGCAACAATCAGTTTCACTTTGCCACTCTCAACCAGTTTCTCGCAAATCAGCCCAAGTCTTTCAGCTACTGTGCCGAGGCCACGGATGCCGATGATTGGCTCGTGGACATCAACAAGCATTTTGAATGTAGCAATGTCAGGCCTGAGGACTTTGTCAAGTTCGCTTCTTTCCAGCTCAAGGACCAAGCCGCTGATTGGTTTCAGCAATACAAAGATTCCAGAGGAGGTCGTGCGATTACTTGGACTGACTTCTGTCGGGACTTCAAAGCGCACCACATTCCACAAAGTGTTGTTGAGAGCAAGCGTGAGGAGTTCCGCAATCTCAAGCAAGGAAACATGTCTGTGTATCAATACAACATTCAGTTTCAGAAACTTGCTCGCTTCGCTAAGCAAGACGTTCCTGATGAGAAGAGCATGATCTATCACTTCCGAGGTGGTCTTAAAGAGGATCTGCAGTTAGCTCTCGTTCTTGTTGAGCCTACTCAGTTTGATCAATTCTACAATATGGCACTGAAGCAAGAGGCTGCTCAGCTCAAGTGTGAGGCTTCTAAGAAGAGAGTCAGGGATGCAGTTCAGTCTTCTTCTTCCTCACTTGTGTCAGCTAAGCAACAGAAGTTCTGGTTGCCTCCTCCTTCGTTTCGTCAGTCTTACCAGCAGAAGAACAAAGGTGGCCATAGTTCTTCCAACTCTTCCAACTCTGGCTATCAGAACAAGTCTCAGAGTCAAGCTCCCAAGTCCAATGCTCCTTATCACCGTCCACTCTCAGAGGTGACTTGCAACAAATGTCAGCAGAAAGGTCACTATGCTAACAAGTGCTTCAACCAGAGGCGTCTTCCTCCTCCTCCTCCTATCAGATCTTCCAGCAATGCAGTGGTCAAGCATAATCCAAAGTCTGTTAAGGTGAACTTGATGAATGCAGCTCAAGCGGAGGAATCTACTGATGTGATAATGGGTAATCTCTCAGTTAATGATATTCCTGCAAAAGTTCTTTTTGATACTGGTGCATCGCTTTGTTTCATGTCAAGACCGTTTTTTGCCAAGCATGAATTCACTTGTTCTCATCTGAGTAAACCCATGGATGTCGTTTCTCCGGGTAAACGTTTGAGTTCTAGCATGATGGCTCCCGATGTTTCCATCAAGATGGGCGACTATAGATTTCAGTCTTCTCCAATTGTCCTTGGTGACTCGGATATTGATCTTATTCTCGGGATGGACTGGCTTTCTAAGCACAAGGCTCAACTTGATTGTGCTGCCAGAGAAATTCAATTGACACACTCGTCTGAGGATGTGATTATCTTTGCCGCTCGTGATGAAACCATTCGGTTTTTCTCTCTCAATGAGAAGG
>NW_025267866.1:0-1468 GCF_018294505.1 Triticum aestivum | reverse complement strand
TTCGTAAAGATTTTAAAACTTACATTCAGAAGGCAAATCGGACGATATTGTTGAATACGACTAGCCTCCTTCATCTTAGGCAATAGGATAATTTCCTCAAAGTTTAAACGAGAAATGTCAAGGTCTTCAGCATGCAGTTGGTTAAACAACTGAACCAAGTCTGCCTTAATGACGTCCCAAAAACATTGATAGAACTCTGCGGGAAAGCCATCTGGACCCGGAGCCTTGTTGTGTTCCATTTGAAACACCGCAGTTCGAATTTCCTCCTCAGATAATGGGCAGGTTAGGAATTCATTTTCCGCTTCCGTAACTTGAGGAATGTCATGAGTAATGGATTCATCCAGCTGAAAATTTGATTCAGCTGAAGGTCCAAAAAGCTCTTTGTAATACTTAGTAATAAAAATTCTTAGTGGTACGTCCCCCTCAATTCGGCCTTCCTCCTGGTCAAGGGCGAATATGCGTTTCTTTCTATGTCTACCATTTGCAAGCATTTGAAAGTATTTCGTATTATCATCACCTTGCACAAGGGAATCCGCCTTGCAACGTTGGTACCATTTAATCTCTTCCTCGCGTGGTAGGCGGGCTATCTGCTCGTTTAGATTATTTTTTGCTCAATCTCAACTGCAGACAGAGGCCCCACCTCCGCTATTTTATCAAGGGAATCAATTAAGGTAGATAGTCGCAATTTTTCTTTTTTGTAGATGCCAGCAGTATGCTTGGCCCATCCACGAAGGAATCAACGCAATGCGCAAATTCGATTATTCCATCGTTGAATGGGTGTGTTACCGCGTGGCTGGCGTACCCACACTTTCTTAACCAGGTCATGAAATCCCTCTCTAGTCAGCCATCCAAATTCAAATTTAAATTGGTGACGGTCAGAGCTTGGGATTGGTTGTCCAAAATCGGTGAGCAATGGAGCGTGATCCGATAAGGCCTCAATTCTTTCTAATGCCCGAACTGAGGCTAGGGGATATTTATATTCCCAGTCGGTGGTAAAGAGCACCCGGTTAAGTTTTTCAAAGGTTGGCACCGATCGGTTATTGGCCAAGGTATACTGACGACCAGACATCGTGATCTCCCTCAGATCCAGACTGTCAATAACAGCATTAAAGAGGAAAGGCCACCTTGTATCAAACCGGTCATTGTTTTTTTCATGCTGATATCGAAGGATATTAAAATCCTCCCCCCCCCCCCCCGATTAACATGGGGTGGGGATTGTCTCAGGTATTAATAAGTTCTTTTAGAAATGCAGACTTAAACTCCTCTTGAGCGGCGCCATATACAGCTACCATGCTCCAAAGGAAATTGTCAGACTTGTTTCCAAGGTGGAATTTGATATGATACTCCCCCTTTGACGTGGACAAGAGTTGCAAGTACGTAGAGTTAATACCTAGCAATATTCCACCAGACCTCCCAGTCGGCGGTAAGACGTGCCATTCGTAGTCCAAACCACATGAGAAGTGGTCCA
>NW_025267865.1:0-1468 GCF_018294505.1 Triticum aestivum | reverse complement strand
AGGGGCCTCGAGGGCTCGAATACAAGTGCTCGATCATAGACGAGTCAGCGGAAGCAACAATATCTGAGTACAGACATAAGTTAAACAAGTTGCCATAAGATGGCTAGCACAAACTGGGATACAGATCGAAAGAGGCGCAGGCCTCCTGCCTGGGATCCTCCTAAACTACTCCTGGTCGTCGTCAGCGGGCTGCACGTAGTAGTAGGCACCTCCGGGATAGTAGTCGTCGTCGTTCTGACGGTGGCGTCTAGCTCCTGGACTCCAGCATCTGGTTGCGGCAACCAGAAAGAAAGGAAAGGGGAAAAGGGGGGGAGAAAGCAACCGTGAGTACTCATCCAAAGTACTCGCAAGCAAGGAACTACACTACATATGCATGGGTATATGTGTAAGGAGGCCATATCAGTGGACTGAACTACAGAATGCCAGAATAAGAGGGGGATAACTAGTCCTATCGAAGACTACGCTTCTGGCAGCCTCCGTCTTGCAGCATGTAGAAGAGAGTAGATTGAAGTCCTCCAAGTAGCATCTCCAAATAGCATCTCATAGCATAATCCTACCCGGCGATCCCCTCCTCATATCCCTGAGGTAGAGCGACCACCGGTTGTATCTGGCACTTGGAAGGGTGTGTTTTATTAAGTATCCGGTTCTAGTTGTCATAAGGTCAAGGTACAACTCCAAGTCGTCCTGTTACCGAAGATCACGGCTATTCGAATAGATTAACTTCCCTGCAGGGGTGCACCACATAACCCAACACGCTTGATCCTATTTGGCCGGACACACTTTCCTGGGTCATGCCCGGCCACGGAAGATCAACACGTCGCAGCCCCACCTAGGCAGAACAGAGAGGCCAGCACGCCGGTCTAAACCTAAGCGCACAGGGGTCTGGGCCCATCGCCCATAGCACACCTGCACGTTGCGTGGGCGGCCGGAAGCAGAACTAGCCCCCTTAATACAAGAGCAGGCTTACGTTCCAATCCGGCGCGCGCCGCTCCGTCGCTGACGTCTGAAGTGCTTCGGCTGATACCACGACGTCGGGATACCCATAACTACTCCCGCGTAGATGGTTAGTGCGTATAGGCCAGTAGCCAGACTCAGATCAAATACCAAGATCTCGTTAAGCGTGTTAAGTATCCGCGAATGCCGAACAAGGCCAGGCCCACCTGTCTCCTAGGTGGTCTCAACCTGCCCTGCCGCTCCGCCACAAAGTAACAGTCGGGGGCCGTCGGGAACCCAGGCCCACCTCTACCGGGATGGAGCCACCTGCCCCTTCAGCCCCCATCTCCGAACAGTATCACAGGTAATGTAACCGTGTAAAGTATATCGTATATGCCCGTGATCACCTCCCGAAGTGATCACGGCCCAGTAGTATAGCATGGCAGACGGACAAGAGTGTAGGGCCACTGATGGTAAACTAGCATCCTATACTAAGTATTTAGGATTGCAGGTAAGGTATCAACAGATGTAGCAA
>NW_025267864.1:0-1468 GCF_018294505.1 Triticum aestivum | reverse complement strand
CTCATTTATTTGGGCTTCTAAACTACTACTCCGTCCTGGTTTATTCCTCACCATTGTAAATTGTGCTAAATTTTGACCAAAGATTTAACTGATAAAATGTTACTCCCTCCGTCTAGGTGTGTAAGTCATCTTACGAAAACCAAATAATCCCAAAACGCTTAGGCGTGGTGCATTAACTTCTACCTCATTTGTTGTTTCTTGACATATCAACCAATAAGAGATAAAGAGTGTGCATGCTTTTAATGACTTGAGATATCAAACACGACATGTAGTGGTTAGTTCATTGCATGCAATACTATTAATTAGCAAATAAACATAGTAGTGCATGTGACATGCACTAACATTTCATTAGTTAAATTTATGATCAAAATTTGACACAGATTACAATGGGGACCAATAAACCAGGACGGAGGTAGTAGTTATGGGATTACTAATCTAGAAGCCTAAAAGAACTGGCCCCTGGTACTCCTACTAGTAGTAGTACTCAAGTTGGAATTCCAATTGCACGACACAACTTGTTAGGCAAAAAAATCGATACAGGGTGTAGGAAGCGGTTTGGGAATTTGCATGCCTTTCCAACAAGTGAGATACTCCGTACAAAGTACGACAGAGAAATAACCACAAAGAAGGAAGCTAAAAGTAAACAATCAAACGAGCATTTTTGCATATGTTTTGCATTGAATCGTTTCACAAGCTTGACTAGTGCTGTTTTTCTACTTTTACAAAAATCGCATCGTAATGTTAAAACATGCATTTGCACGTACATAAGTAATAGTAGTACTCCCTCCGTCTAGGTGTATAAGTCTTCCCTCCTTCTTGGTCACGGTGCACAACCAAAGATGACTTATTGACCTGGACGGAGGGAGTAGCACAGTTTGCAAGCATAAATCGAGAGAGACGTGTAGAGCAATAGTATATAGTAAAGTTTGTGCTATATGCACGTACTTGCAAAATGCGTACGAATACACAAGGTTTCGAAACGTTCCCTTTTACATACTTAATTAAGGACGCTAAAAATTCCTAAACGTTCAGGATTTATCATTTGCGTCCCAAAACTAATGAGATCGCCTTACGAAACAAAAATTATACTCCTCTTAAAAGCCACGGCGCTCGCAGGAGCGCTTGCGGCGCGCCACGAGTGCCCTGGTGCGTGGTCGTTTCCCAGCGCGCCGACACAACGCCTCTTCCTCAGCCTCGCAACTCGCGAGCTGCTGATTGGCGGCTTGCCGGCAGGCGAGCGCGATCTCACCGGTGTGGTGATCTGGCGCCAACAGGCACTCCTCCTTGCTAGAAGCGTGCACCCAGTCCACGTACCGCCAAGCGTAGATGAGGCGCTTGGGCCCGACTGCATTCAGGGCATCGGCACTAGCGTCCTTCGCCACCCTCACGGCCCTCGCACGAGCCTTCTGCCAAAGAGGCAATTGCCTGACTCTCTCGGATGCAATATAGGCCTCCCAGGCAGCTTGTT
>NW_025267863.1:0-1468 GCF_018294505.1 Triticum aestivum | reverse complement strand
TTTTTGCATGATTGCAGCAACTCTATAGAGTTCTTGACGAGCACAAGGCCAGAGCCGACGTGGTCTTGCTTGCGGCTGCGAAGAAGAAAGCTCGTCAGTTGCAGTACGAGGTGCGCTGGGTTGCCATCTCGCAGTACTACCACTACTACCTGCAACAAAAGATGCCCAAAACTCAAGCGCAGAAGCTACGACTTACCTTGAGCAAGGAGCAGTTCATGATGGTAACTATTACTAACTCTTCATTGTTTCAAGCAGTCAACTATATGTTTCGTGCTCACATGTCATGCTTCCAAAATTTGCATAGGTTGTTCCTCGTTGGTGCTATGGAAGGCATGACGGATGGGCGAGTTTGGTGGATAGGTGGCTCGGCACCGATGCAGAGTTTGCTGCCAAGAGCATCAAGGCCCGGGCTAACTGTGGAGACGACGGGACACACGGCCAAGGAAACAGGAACCACTGGGGCTTCAAGGCCATGAAGGTATATCTATGTGCATGATGCATTTTTGTTCTTCTTTATGTCATGTTCTTATGTATGGTTGACTTCTATTTGACGTTGTAGGATGACAAGTTGAAGAGGCCGCTCTTAGACATGGAGTCATGGAAGCTGGCCCGCGAGCGGAGTCATCGCAAGGAGGGCGAGAGCCAGTACTACGGCAAGACTGAGGAGCACCTAGGGTCTTACATTCATCACTATCAGGAGTTGCATCCGGATGTTCCTGTTGCTGAGGTCACCCAGTCTCAGATCGACGACACGGCGGTGGTGGCCATCCATGGGAAGAAGAATGGCCGGTATCCGTGTTTCGATGGCTTGATCACTCCTTCGATCTCGTACACACGGCTTCGGGCTAGCAACCCGAGCCAGTTAGAGAGTACGGGGCGTTCATAGACTCCCTTAGCCCGCCAGCATGTTGTAAGTACTTCCTCTTTATCTTTTTCTATCTTGCATTCTCAGTTTATTTTCAGCATTGCTCACTTAGAAACAACCTAAATTATGTAGGCATATAAGGAGTTTGTCGAGCATAGGAATCTCGAGGTGCGGGAGTACTTGAAACGAGTGAAGGCAAACGATGATTACAACCGTCAGATGATGACGGTTAGTTTTGCCCTCTTAAAACCAACCTAAATTTTTGCACTTTCATTCCTTCTGATCTTCTAGTTTGCTTGTTTAACTAACATTCAGGCTATGTTGGCGTCTTGGACTAACCGCACGGATCCACCACAAATGGGACCCCCACCACCACCTGCGGGAGAACCCCCACATGTGCCCATGTTCGATGAATGTGTGGCACTAGGCAGTGATGGTCCGGTTAGTACATTTGCCTAACTACTAGCAAACTAGTTCTCGTTCATGAAACACTATCATATTATATTTACCGTTAGAATCTTTTCTGAAACATGTAGGGGACCGGTGGATCGACTCCTGCTCCGTCGACCCCAGTCACTCCGATCTGGCAGAGTGGTGGTGGTC
>NW_025267862.1:0-1468 GCF_018294505.1 Triticum aestivum | reverse complement strand
AAAGCACCCAGAAAGCAAGGCCACCACCAACTGAGAAGATACCAGCAGTGTGGCGCATCAGTCGGGAACACGGCTTTGACTCCGGCCGCATCACCTCTCCATCTGACCATCCCAGTAGCTGACGTAGCGACATCACAACCCTTTTATTTGGTGATAGAAGGCTCTGCTAGTTTGCTGGAGTTGACAAGAGATTCAGCAGTTCGGACTTCAGAGCACACTTGCTTCCTGAAATTATTTGTAGTTAAATACCTTTTCCTTCCCAAGCAATTTCAAGAATGAAATGCAAAAAGCAAAAAGTAACAAATAATATTGGAGGATGTGATATCATTTTTAAAATGTAAAATCAGCTGCCTGATAGGATAATGAATGCAAATAGATTTATGCTCTGATTTGATTTCTCATGGATTATAATGAGTACACATCTACTCCCTCCGTCCCATAATATAAGAACGTTCTTGACACTAGACTAGTGTCAAAAACGTTCTTATATTATGGGACGGAGGGAGTATTTGCTTAGCACATAAAACTAAGAGAATTTCACAGCAGCTAATCAATTTAGATTTACAGTAACACACTACAAAGTAATATCCAACGTCCATGCTCCAGAAGAATGAAGGGTGAGCTAGAATTGTGTGTTACCACTGTTGTACATTTTGGCCTTCAAAGGAAGTGGAAGTTCTACTTGTTCATGAAGTCTATTCTACAGAATAAACTGCCAAGTATGTGATCATCCATATGACTACATGTGATTAAGTGATTTTGAAGAGGAACGGGGACATATGAAGCAACATCCTATCACTACATTAGTTATCAGGGAGGACCAGTAGAGATTCAAGAACACAGCATGGCAAACAGGTTAAAGCAGAAAAAAGATGAATACCGTGATAGGGAAGATTGGCATTAGTAGAACAAATGTCAAATTGTAGAACTGTAGATTTGACAAATGAGATGTATGATGCATAATTTGTCCTGGTCAAAACGCATATTTAATACAATAATATGCAAATCAAAGACATTTTGCCTTTTTGGCATAATGAAAGACATTCTGCCTTATTATTGTCTAAGTTGGACCTTAGGGGGTTGAATTCATCAGGACCAACTGCTGGGTTTGGACATGCTATTTTACCATATTCACTACTAAGTAATACATACACTGTTTTGGTCATTATGTTCAACCCACAATTCTCCATTCTATTGATAGACACCATGTAGGCTAGGATTAGTGGTACTTCACGATGTCGAATTCCTTTGGGCAATGTATGTTGGAAGTTGCATAACACGATCAGACAAACAACAGAGATTTATACCTTTATCATCATAATCTAATGCGGGTGAACCAAGATCACTCAAAGAACGGAGATGTCAACCCTACAAACCCCATGTCATCGACATGCCAAGACCACACAGCCACCAGATATATTCATCCTATTGGCCGTGTGAGACATTCATGCACTAACACAACAAGCCG
>NW_025267861.1:0-1468 GCF_018294505.1 Triticum aestivum | reverse complement strand
TGCTGCTTCTCTTTCCTCTTCTCGTTCCTCTAGCCCCATTACCATTTCGTGCAGCGCCTGCAGTTGGCCCTGCTCCAGTTTCTTCCTCCTCTCGTGGGTTTTGTAACCCCCTGCGTACGGAAAACCAACCTTCCACGGAATGGAGCCTGGCGTGCCTCGTGTCCGTCCAGGGTGCTCAGGATTCCCGAGGGCCATTGTGAGCTTGTCCTTCTCCCTGTCTGGTACGAACATCCCTTTCTGCGCTGCATTGATATAGTGTCAAAGGTTCTTGACTGGTATTTCCAGTTGCTTGTCCGTCCAACGGCACCTCCCTGATTCAGGGTCCAAGGTTCTGCCAGCCCCGAAGAACCAAGTCCGGCAACGGTCTGGCCATCTCATTGTCTCTGGTTCGATCCCTTTTTCAAGCAGATCATTCTCTGCCTTGGACCACTTAGGCCGGGCTTGCAGGTAGCCACCTGAACCCGTGCGATGGTGAAGCTTCTTCTTCGCAGCATTTTGCTTGTTTGTCGCCGACATCTTCTTACTCTTTTCCGATGTCTTGTGGGCCACAAATGCGGTCCAATGATCTTTGATCTTCTCATATTCGCCGATGAATTCTGGTGTCTTTTTTTTGTCGACAAACTTGTTCAGCTCTTTCCTCCACCTCCTGAATAGGGTTGCCATCTTCTTAAGAGCACAAGACTTGATTAATTGCTCTTTAACTGGCTTCTCCGGATCCTCCTCTGGCGGTAGGGTGAAATTTGCCTTCAGCTGAGTCCAAAGATCTTCTTTCTGCATATCATTGACATAAGACACCTCAGGGTCGTCTTTAGGCTTATACCATTGATGGATGCCAATGGGGTTCTTGTCCCTAACAAGAACCCCGCACTGAAAAGAAAATGTGTTCTTTGTCCGTATGGGTTCAATCGGTTCGCCGTCGGGCGCGATTTCTCTGATCTCAAACCTTTCATCCCAGCTCAATTTTTTCTTTGGGCCTCGTCTCCTTACCGAAGTTGTGCTCGATCCGGAGGGCTAGAAATTAAAAGGAAGAAAGATGAGAGTAATTAATATGTGTACATATACCAAAACAATGGATGCATCAATTAACTAGTCAGCACGGGCTTAACTAATATATATATACCTGGCCGGACTCGGTTCGGTCACCGGAGCAGTCAGCACGGTCTCCTTTTGTACCTCCATTGTGTCACCGGAGCCATCATGAACATAGCCCTCTTCTTGTACCGGCATTAATGGGCCGAAGCCATCATGAACATAGCCCTCTTCTTCACCCAGTCCTTCCTGACGAACGACGTCGATGAAAAATGACGCAACGACATTAGTGCCTTCTGCGATTATCTCCCCCAACATATCTTCTGTTGCTTCGTCTCGGTAGTGCTCCATAGTTTCTGCAAATATTTACAACATGTCAATTATTATTCAGACATGCATGGTACAGATGGATATATATTAGTGGCAAACGTAGAACTAG
>NW_025267860.1:0-1468 GCF_018294505.1 Triticum aestivum | reverse complement strand
CTAGCTTATAGAGCTAGTTCAACGCTAGTGTCAAATTATTTGTACTAGGCTATAAATCTAGTGCAACTTTAATGTAAAATTATTTCAACTTGCTTATGGAGCTAGTTCAACTATAGTGTAAAATTATTTAAACTAGCTTATAGTGCTAATTCAACTCTAGTGTAAAATTATTTGTACTAGGCTATAGAGCTAGTACAACTCTAGTGTAAAATTATTTGAACTAGCTTATAGAGCTAGTTCAACTCTAGTGTAAAATTCTTTGTACTAGGCTACAATGCTAGTTCAACTCTAGTGTAAAATTATTTAAACTAGCTTATAGTGCTAGTTCAACTCTAGTGTAAAATTATTTATACTAGGCTATAGAGCTAGTTCAACCCTAGTGTAAAATTATTTGAACTAGCTTATAGAGCTAGTTAAACTCTAGTGTCAAATTATTTGAACTAGAGCTAGTTCAACTCTAGTGTAAAATTATTTGTACTAGGCTATAGGGCTAGTTCAACTCTAGTCTAAAATTATTTGAACTAGCTTATAGAGCTAGTTCAACTATAGTGTAAAATTATTTTAACTGGCTTATAGAGGTAGTTCAACTCTAGTGTAAAATTATTTGTACTAGGCTATAGTGCTAGTTCAACTCTAGTATAAAATTATTTGAACTAGCTTGTAGAGCTAGTTCAACTCTAGTGTGAAATTATTTGTACTAGGCTATAGAGCTAGTTCAACTCTAGTGTAAAATTATTTGAACTAGCTTACAGTGCTAGTTCAACTCTAGTGTAAAATTATTTGTAGTAGGCTATAGAGCTAGTTCAACTCTAGTGTAAAATTATTTGAACTAGCTTATAGAGCTAGTTCAACTCTAGTGTAAAATGATTTGTAATAGGCTACAAAACTAGTTCAACTCTTGTGTAAAATCATTTGTATTAGGCTATAGAGCTAGGTCAACTCTATTGTAAAATTATTTTAACTAGCTTATAGAGCTAGCTCAACTCTAGTGTAAAATTATTTCAACTAGCTTATAGAGCTAGTTCAATTGTAGTGTAAAATTATTTGTACTAGGCTATAGAGCTAGTTCAACTCAAGTGTAAAATTATTTGAACTAGCTTATAGAGCTAGTTCAACTCTAGTGTAAAATTATTTGTACTAGGCTATAGAGCTAGTTAAACTCTAGTGTCAAATTATTTCAACTTGCTTATAGAGCTAGTTCAACTCTAGTGTAAAATTATTTAAACTAGCTTATAGTGCGAGTTCAACTCTAGTGTAAAATTATTTGTACTAGGCTATAGAGCTAGTTCAACTCTAGTGTAAAATTATTTGAACGAGCTTATAGAGCTAGTTAAACTCTAGTGTCAAATTATTTGAACTAGAGCTAGTTCAACTCTAGTGTAAAATTATTTGTAGTAGGCTATAGAGCTAGTTCAACTATAGTGTAAAATTATTTGAACTAGCTTATAGAGCTAGTTCAACTCTAGTG
>NW_025267859.1:0-1468 GCF_018294505.1 Triticum aestivum | reverse complement strand
CGGTCCATGAGACCCTCCGGAATGTGATGTTCACGGAAAGCCTCACTGAACTCAGCCCAAGTAGTGACATGGCCCGCTGGGCGCATAGCTCCATAATTCTCCCACCATAGACTGGCGGGGCCTTCAAGATGATATGCAGCAAAGGTGACCTTGTCAGCCTCCGCTACCAGCGCGGAACGCAGTTTGTGAGAGATACTGCGAAGCCAGTCATCAGCGTCGAGAGGCTCGACGGAGTGGTGGAACGTGGGTGGATGCAATTTGATAAAATCACTGAGTGACACCACGTTAGCCCTCTGATGGTGTGCTGTATTCTGTTCAATACGCTCCAACAAACGGTTGGTCTCCCGCTTGTTTCTCTCAGCTTCCATCATAACCTCGGCTAGTGAAGGAGGATGAGGCAGATTTTCATTCCTGGCTTCACTGCCTTCGGCCTGCTCTTGAGAAGCAGGGTTAGCGCGCGTGTTGACCATCCTAGGTAAACAAGACAATGATTTAGTCAGAATGATAAAATTCCAACATAGGATACGAAATGTAAGGAATAAGTCGGAATGCAAGATGATCATCCGTATGACATGGTAGATACAGAAACTGTTTCTTTTATTCCATCGTCATACACACCATACAGGGTTTAGTACAAGACCAAACAAAGTACTATTATGGTGAAAAGAGGATTACATCTCATCGGAGGCATCCCAAGCTCCTATACATTATTTTTCTACACCTCCGGAAAGAGTACAAACTAGGTCATATCCCATGAGTCACGCAGGACGATAGACGACACAGCTAGTGCGATCTAGTGTTACTACCACTAACTCAGACCGATCCGTAGTAGTCCTCGTAGAAGTCACCTCCATAGCCTGGAAGTTCAACATGATCATCCGGAAACAGACGGTCTCGCGGAGCTTGTGGACCATAGGGGCTAGGATGAGGCCTTGGACCAACAAACGGTGGCCTGCGGGGACCGCGAGGTGGGGTGATGCCTCCTACATCACGCCAAACCATCACGTCCGGCAGAGCAGATCTCACAGGATAGAGATCGCGCATATCTGAATATCCAGCTTGCACCGCCAGTGCGAACCGAGTCAAAGTGGCCCAGTGGTCAGCACGGGTATTGAAGAGCTCTAACCTTAAGGCCCGATTTTCACGGTCCTTATCCTCGAGCATCTCAGCAGTGGTGCGAGTTCGTGAATCCTCCTGAGTGGAGTCTGCATAGATAGCCTGGAGATACCCTTGTGCTCCCGGAAGTGATCCTGGCATATACCGGAAGTCAGAGTCCCGAAATAAACCAGATCTGACTCGCATAATGGTCATCATAGAGTAGGCGGCGTCCTGCACAGCCATCTCAATAGTAACCCCGAGTCCATAGGAGCAGTGAAGAGGCTCGGTGGATCCAGGATAAGATGGAAATATCCTGACAGTGCAGAGATACTGGCTTTGATTGAAGTCCCGGAATTGCTCTTCGACCGTG
>NW_025267858.1:0-1468 GCF_018294505.1 Triticum aestivum | reverse complement strand
GTTGTCAACGTAGCAAGGAGTTGTGTTACCATGATACCGCAACGAGACACCTTAGGGAAGGTGACTCATAGAGATATCCCCTTAAGTGGCAAAAAGAATTACCTTTGATTCAGAGATCATTGAAACTCTTTATACCAGCCTAAGGTAGTTCTCGAGCGGTCGTTTGGAGGGGTTCAGTAGAACGACATACCCAGATTAGAATGGATGATGTTGGTTACCTTGTTGAAAACAACACAAGGGATGATTTTAGTAATTGGGGAGAAGCTCAATAGTAGAGAGTGAGTCCACTGTTTGAAAAGTTATAGCATAACCGAGGAAACTGAGAGCAATCCCAGTTAGTGTCGATGATAACACCTAGTGCTTGTGCGTGCCCTCAAGAACTTGAGCATTTCCATATCCATCAAGGTTTTACCAATATCCGTGTCAAGGATCCTGGCAACACAACTTACTACCATGATGAATGGTGATGGAGGATGCAGATGCAAAGGAAGATAACACCTTCTCAAATTTCACCTTAGCGAGGCCAAGGGATCAAAATCCGGATGATCGACCAAGAGACATTTAGCACTCCGCTTCTAATGTTCTCCTTGATGTGCTAGCACAACCCATTTGTAGATATGGTTTGCTAACTAGAACATCAAGTAAAAGGTTGGACTTCGGGAGCACAAGAATCCATAAGGAGTAACTTATTGGAGTAATTCCTACAAAATCTTTATGGGGAGGTGGCCAACTTCCTCAATCAAGATACTACAACAACAGGTCTTCCGGCTGGGTGAGTTGGCCACGACATCCACTTTACCGGATTACAGAGAGACCATTATTATAGTTCTTGGGAAACGTTCCAACCATCATATCTGCCTGAGATTCAGATCTGGTTGGTGTCAGAATGATCTGGATTCATCGAGTCTAGGAAGAAAAATGAAAGTTTGCAACACAAATCGACGAGATGACGTTGCGAGATTCTCGGGAAATGAACTACGATAGCAAGCTCCAAAACATGAGCTGGTTCTGCTACACACGTGTGAACACGCTGTCCCAGACAAACATGATCACATGGTAGTCTTACAATAAAACACTACCGAGTTCTGGTAGGGAACCATCATCGGGGGTATCGAAGTCTTGTGCATTACCATGGATTAGCACTTAACTCCTTTTCCTAGAACAAGTCAATCAGTGGCTTAGTGTGCTACGGAGTTCATATGGAACGAAGATGATCAGTCTAACAGACCACGGAATACTTTGCACGTGCATGACTGACTTGGGATGATTCCAAAGGAGGTAAAACAAGCCTTCTCAAATTCATGGCGGCAACTTGCATCAAGTGCACATGAATTAGAGGGACTCACTTCTTTCGTCCAAACATATGCTTCACGAACGAGTCACGAAATAATGTTTATAAAAGTTTCCAATACTAGCTGGATGTTTAACTTGAAGCCCGAGAGCCGGCTGCTGGGATCAACCTCAAGAG
>NW_025267857.1:0-1468 GCF_018294505.1 Triticum aestivum | reverse complement strand
TGTCCACGGCCTCCAGTAAGCTACAAACACCAGAAACTACTTGCAACTCCTGGACAGAGGACAAGGGTGAATAAGAAGTCGAGCGGGGTCATATTTCAGGGCCCAATGTATGGTAGTAACTGAATCATGGATCACAAACACAGAACTCAGTTCCTGAGGACGGCTACAATGAGACAACCCACCATGTACTCCTACATGGCCTCTCACCGCTACCTTTACCAAATCGTGTTCACACACTTAGCTCACACACAGTAGGACATGTTCACACGCCTCTGATTCATCCCCGATGAATCAGACCTGACTCAACTCTAAGCAGTAGCAGGCATGACAAACAAGCATGAATGAGTAGGCACATCAGGGCTCAAACAACTCCTACTCATACTAGTGGGTTTCATCTATTTACTGTGGAATGACAGGTCATGCAAAGGATAAAGGGGTTCAGCTACCGCAGCAAGTAACAGATGAATCGTTGTTGTCCTAATGCAGTAAAAGAGAGCAGGAGCGAGAGAGTAGGATTGTATCGGAATGAACAAGGGGGTTTTGCTTGCCTGGCACTTCTGAAGATAACATTGAGTCTTCGTCAGTGTCAACGATCGCATCATCGGTATCACGTCTATCGAGAGGGGACAAATACCGGCAACACAAAAGGAAACACAATCAATGCAATGCACAATATGATGCATGATCATGACATGGCAAAATGAATGTGTTTGAGCTAATGCAACTAGCAACAGATTAAATGAAGTTGGTTTGAATACAAGATTCAAATTCAAACTCCATATGTGATTATTCAAATGCCATTTACTTCATTTGCCCTAAACAGTAGTGATAAGTTGTTCTAACATGCATGAAAATGGTACAGATGGATTCCTTGAATTTTTCTGATAATTTTTCATATATAAATTATTTAATTTGGAGTTACGGTTAATTTTCTATGAATTATTGAAGTTTTAGCTATTTTCTGGAATTTCAGAATTAAATTAAATCCAGAAAATGAGTTATGACATCAGCACTGCGTCATGCTTGCGTCAGCAAGTCAACAGGGCTGCCCCGGGTCAAACCTGACGTGTGGGGTCCACACGTCAGTGACACAGGGACTAATCCCGCGTTGACCCGGGCTGGTTAGCTTTGACTAAGCCCTGGGGCCCACTTGTCAGCGTCAGTAGGTGGGGGGGGTTAGTGACTAATTAACTAAGCCACGTCGACTTCGCCGGAGTTCGGCCGGCGACGACCATTAGCGCGGCGGCGAGAGTGGTTTTGGCCACTCCGGCGACCAAATGGGCCGCGGAGGGCATCTAGGAGGAGCTGGGGACGAGCCGAAGCTCCTGGTGGAGTCAGTTGCGCTCGGGGCGGCCGAAATCGGTGCCGACGGCGAGCGAGGCGGCGGCCGGAGCTCGGGTGTGCTCGGTTTCGGCGTTACACGGCACGGCGGGCGCGGCCGATGGGCTCTACGGGATGCTGGGGTCAC
>NW_025267856.1:0-1468 GCF_018294505.1 Triticum aestivum | reverse complement strand
TAAACTACCATCACATAGAAGAGAGCTGCGGTCATCACGATGAGCATCATCGCGATCAAACTGGTCTTCATCCGGTTCCTCCAACGCTCCCTCCTCTCTCTCGCTAGATAGCGGGCGTATCTAGATTTGGCCTCCGCCCTAGTGGTGTACCCTTTGTAACTGTTACCGCTGAAATAGTGAACCTGTCTCCGTCACTCCTCCTAGTCGTCGTAGACTCCGGGAACCTTACCCTTGTACACGACATACGATGGCATATCTATGCACAAGCCAAACAACAGACAATACATAAGCAATATGTAAGTATGCAACAAAAGATCGGAAGAGAAAAGCAAGACATTAATAGCACGATTCATGGTCCTACTAATAAATAGCATCGATTACATCTAAGTTGAACGACTGTCCAAACCAAAGAGACATATGAATTCATTAAAGTTTAATTACAGCATGAGCCAATCAATGTTTCAGAACTACACATCACTACTTTTGACTCGACTCATCGGACAGGAGCATGGATGAAGCCGCCGTCTGTCGTGATGGTCATGAAATCGCGGTCGTTGTCACCCTGCATTTGTAGCATTCCATCTATCTCACTGTTGGACTATTGATATCTGAGGAAGAACTGCCCCAAGGTATGAAGGACATCTTGATGGATGATGTCCGCAAACTCCGACTGGATGCGAAAGAATTCTTGTCTGAGGTCCGCGTCCTGGATTGCCGACAAGGTCGCGGCCCAATCTTTGGGATTATCTGGTAGCAGAAGGTGATGATGGTCCCTTACGATCGCCCGCATGTGATGGAGGGCATAGTAGGCATCCTTCTGACCGTGAGGCAGCTGCTTGACGCAGCAGAACTTCGCATTGTGTGAGAACATGTGCTTGCCGTACTTACGAACTGCCCTGGTGAACGTGCCTCCAGATTTGGCGTAGCCGGGGAGAACATCATCAAGAACTTTCTTGACATTTGTGTAGTCTATCTTGGAGTTACGATTCGGGTCAAAATACGTGGCCATGGAATATTTCGGGCTTAAGAGGATGAGTGTGCAATGTGTGTCACTGCACAGAACACAGAATGTTAGAAAAAAAAGAACGATCGAAATCTAAGAAATCATATGTTATGGGGCGGTTAAGGGACGACTTACTCGGGAAAGTAAGCCACAAGGAAGTTATCCTTATCTGGGTTTGCCAGAATGACGCCTTCGAGGTGTGAACTCGCAACTTGGCGGTCCCCAACGCTGCTCAAGTGCATGGCACGCATGTAGAAGGGGTCAACTATCACAATGTCCGGGGTCTTGTCTATAATGATCTGCATCTCCATACTCAGCGAAAACAGCCGAACGAAGGTGTAGTGCAGCGGATGAAGGTTAAACATAGCAAAGATGTCATCAAACCGTAGGATGATCGTACCCCCGATGTCGCCATCCACAAAGCCCTTGCCCTCTGGCACCTTGTCCACGAAAACCGAGTATGCC
>NW_025267855.1:0-1468 GCF_018294505.1 Triticum aestivum | reverse complement strand
ATAAGGAGACACATTTGACTGTTCCACCCGATATGGCGCACACGTCCCTAGGATGAAAAAGTCATAAGTTTTTAATTGCAAAATACAATCTTTTAGTGAATTTCCCAATATGTGGAGATATCAACCTTAGGGGCCTGTTCGGTACTTCTCCATGGCCTCAAAATCCTGAACTCCACCACCAGCTTCCCATCGCCAGCTTCTCAAGAGAGCGCCGCGATCGAGCGATCCATTCGGCAGCACAGCTTCTTTCTCGCTAGCATTGGCCTGGGCCAGCGGCCCATATGGGCCGGATATGGCCCGACTAGAGAGAAAATCAGTAGGTGCTCGCTGTATGTATCGCACGTGAAATAAGGCTCGAACCGGTACGTTCACTTGGCGGTGGCATCAACAGGTAATTTTGACCAAACTCCAACTCCTGAAGAACCTGGGAGCCCGGAATGACCAGCTCCGCGACTCCACAAAAAATGCACTGCGCTCTGCGCCGGCTTCTGTAGCTGAACTCCAGGAATTGACACGTTCGGTTGGACTCCACGCGCGGATTCGGGGATTTGAGAAGCCAGACCACTACCGAACACACCCTAGGTTTTACTATCAATGGACTACCATGCCATATGATTCCACACCATCGGTCAAATTACAAAAGACGGCATCGGCACCATACCAAATGTAAAACTTTTCGCAGCCAATGGTTGCCTTCAACAAGGAGGGTACCGGATGTTATATCTACGTCATAGGTATTTTGCATTTTGAGAAGGGGCTTGGTTCCTCAACACTAATGGGGTACATTGCTATCCACAATATGCGATCGGTACCAATTGATAAATTTGTCGTTACAATCCATTGGTTTAACATTTCTATCGTCATAGTAAATTCTGATTACATGCATGCATCATTTTGTAAAAAAATTCCATCTATTAGTCGATGGCATGGCAACTGAGTGACGTAACTTGATTATGGAGGCTTCATAAGAACGAATATCACTCGCTTGTCCGTGTGCCTAATAAATTGGAAAGGATAGAGTACGTCATAAATAAAATGAGGGATGGGCGTACTGAAACTGTACTCGTCTCAACTACTTAATTAATTGGAAAATTTTGGTTTGTGTCATTATCGAATTGAGACTTTCGAAGGCTGCCATTGAAGCTTCATTAAATTGGCCTCTGCAACTAGCAGCTGGGATGTTATTCGCCACATGCTGCTAGACACTTTCTTCCCAAGCATCGGCCATGTTGTCATCAGCTTTCGGTTGTTCCTCGATTGTCGGACCTACAACTTCACCACATCGACCGCACCAACAAGTGGTCAAAGAGCCCACCAAAAAAAGAGAAAAAAATAATAAAAGAGAGAGAAGGAGAGAGAGGAGGCACACTAATATGCTTTATAGACACTTATACTTCAAAGTAGCACCATGTATTTCATAGATAGAGTTTTTATATTATCCATTTCATATGCTACACTACTACAAAAA
>NW_025267854.1:0-1468 GCF_018294505.1 Triticum aestivum | reverse complement strand
GACCTCCCTTGCCCTGCCGAGGGCGAGGCGTAGCGAGGTTGGGGACTCGACCTCCTCCTCGCTAATGGGCTCCATACGTGTAGTGTTGCGCAGAGCGGGCGAAGCGGTCGCCAGGGGCGGAGCAACACGTACAGGAGTGGGCGCGAAGGTTGGTGTAGTGCGCGCTGGAGTGGGTGCAATGACTTGGTTAAATTCTTCGGTAGAAGGTAGGCGACGAGTAGGCGTAAAAGATGCTGATGACGAGACAAAAGTCGGTGGCGGAGTGATGGGTAGGAGCTCCCTCCCGTTGGCAGCACAGCCATGGACTGAGTCCATGCGGGTAGCTACGAAGTCGTCCACCAGGTTGTCGAAGGCTGCCTCCAGGGCCCGGAGATACTCAATGAGCATCTCAAAAGCCTCGTCTCGTTCTCCTCTGGGGCAGGAATATGCGTAGTGACAGGTGTAAGGCACATGGCACGGAAGATAACGGTAATGACGAGTCTTCATCACGGGAAGGACATCCCTGAGACGAGCTATCGCCTCGTGGGCTGCCATCTGCATAGCATGCCTCTCCGTAGGCATGGCTCTTCCCATGAACCGGAAGCGGCGTAACTCACCACGCCCTCCCCTGAACTGCACCGCGGCCTGGTGCATGGTCAGACTGTCGTTGACTCGGTGCTGGTAGAGTGTGAAGACTGGGCGCACGGATGGCCCCATCGCGACCTGAACGATGGAAGAAAGAAGCTTGACGAACCCATCGGGTACGTTGGCGAAGGTCTGAGACTCGCAGCTGACGTCGGCCATCTACAAAAGTAGGCAAAATTCTGTAGGGTCAGATCATAAATTTATGCTGACTGACAGAAAATGACTACCATTGCAAATATATAAATTAGCTCTATCAGGCTAATAACCAATTAGCGATCGCACCTAGTGGCTTCCTACAGTCAACCTGGCTCTGGTACCAAGCTTGTCACGACCGGTTTTCCAATAAAAATATTTATTGAAAAGCCAATCTTTTAAGTCCAGTATGAGAGAAATCCTCCACACTGGCAGACAAATTCTTGATACAATAAGCCAGTAGCATAAAATATATTACAGGGTCGAACTACGGTTGCTCAGCCAAATTATTACAAGCACGCCAATAATCATACATAATGGCGGACAGAACACAGTGGTGTGGAGACATACTACTGACTCAAGGATAGGCTGGTGGTGGAAAAACACAGCGGGGAGAGAAATACAAGACTCTACGTCTGTCATCTCATCGAGCGTCGAGGAGAGGCTCGATGAATTTATTTGGTAGCGGAAGCGGATATAAAACAGTGGCCAAATCCAGGGTCGCACAAGACTGACTGGGACTCCTCTAAGTGTCGGGCTCGCTATCGAACTCTTCATCCATGAAATCGCCTTCGTCAGCATCTGGCCAAATCAACAAGCCAGTGAGTACTTTGAAAGTACTCGCAAGACAGTTCGGACGTAAGATATAACA
>NW_025267853.1:0-1468 GCF_018294505.1 Triticum aestivum | reverse complement strand
GTTTTTCATATAGTGAGTCTCATAGTTTGTCTTTTTCATACTAGTGGGAATTTTTCATTATAGAACTTGGCTTGTATATTCCTACGATGGGCTTCCTCAAATGCCATAGGTCTTCATGAGTAAGCAAGTTGGATGCACACCCACTAGTTTCTTTTTGTTGAGCATTCATTTATAGTTGTAGTGCATCCGTTGCATGGCAATCCCTACTCCTCATGTTGACATCAATTGATGGGCATCTTCATAGCCCGTTCATTATCCTCGTCAATGTGAGACTTTCTTTTTTTGTCTTCTCCACACAATCCCCATCATCATATTCTATTCCACCCATAGTGCTATATCCATGGCTCACGCTCATCTATTGCGTGAAGGTTGAAAAAGTTTGAGATTATTTAAGTATGAGACAATTGCTTGGCTTGTCATCGGGGGTATAGAAGTTGGGAACATCTTTGTGTGACGAAAATGAAGCATAGCCTAACTATATGATTTTGTAGGGATGAACTTTCTTTAGCCATGTTATTTTGAGAAGACATGATTACTTTGATTCGTATGCTTGAAGTTTTACTATTTCTTTTATCAATATGAACTTTTATTTTGAATCATTTGGATCTGAACATTCATGGCACAATAAAGAAAATTACATTGAGAATTATGCTAGGTAGCATTCCACATCAAAAATTCTGTTTTTTATCATTTACCTACTCGAGGACGAGCAGGAATTAAGCTTGGGGATGCTTGATACGTCTCCAATGTATCTATAATTTTTGATTGTTCCATGCCATTATATTACCCCTTTTGGATGTTTATTGGCTTTATTTTACACATTTATCTCATTTTTGGGACTAACCTACTAACCGGAGGCCCAGCCCATATTGCTGTTTTTTTTGCCTATTTCAGTATTTCGAAGAAAAGGAATATCAAACGGAGTCCAAATGGAATGAAACCTTCGGGAGCGTGATTTTTGGAAGGAACGTGATCCAGAGGACTTGGAGTGCAAGCCAAGCAGCAGCTGAGGCGGCCACGAGATAGGAGGGTGCGCCCACCCCTACAGGGCGTGCCCCCTGTCTCATGGGCTCCTCGGGCTGCCACAGACGTACTTCTTCCTCCTATATAAGCCTATGTACCCCGAAAACATCCAGAGAGCCAACGAAACACAATTTCCACCGCCGTAACCTTTTGTATCTGCGAGATCCCATCTTGGAGCCTTCGTCGGTGCTCCACCTGAGGGGGAATCGACCATGGAGGGCTTCTACATCAACACCATAGCCCCTCCGATGAGTTGTGAGTAGTTTACCACCGACCTTCGGGGCCATAGTTATTAGCTAGATGGCTTCTTCTCTCTTTTTGGATCTCAATACAATGTTCTCCCCCTCTCTGGTGGAGATCTATTCGATGTAAACTCTTTTTGCAGTGTGTTTGTCGAGATCCGATGAATTGTGGGTTTATGATCAAGTTTATCTATTAGAAATAT
>NW_025267852.1:0-1468 GCF_018294505.1 Triticum aestivum | reverse complement strand
TTTCGCAGATGAAAATCACTAAAACCGGAATTGTTTCGGAACGCGTTGAAAATCATTTTAGTGGGTACTGGAAATGTTCTTAGCCCACATAAATATTTTCAGTTCGATCAGACGCTGAAAAATGTCGTCGTGAATAGTGAAAATCAGCTTTATGGTTACTTTATGGAAAGCCACCTTTTGGGGCTTTGCTCCAAAAGATCTTGGGGATGACATGGATGGATAGGAGCCATTTTTTGGGCCCCTCATGGGGGTGTGGCCGGCCACATGGGGTATCCCCCCTTGGGGACCCTCTTGTTCCTTGGTTTCACTCCTAGGTCCTTGTGGAAGGACTTCATTCATGTGCATTTTGGGTTTTTTGTGAAACTACCCTACCCCCTTGGGATTTCCTATAAATAGAGGTGGAGGGGCAGCCCTCCACACTCATCCCTTGCTCTCATACACATGCCATGCAATATCTGGCTTCTTCTCTCCCTCCCACGAAAAGAGTTTCGTAGAGCCGTAAGGCTGTCTGGGTTCCGGCAGGAACTAGTTCTGGACGGCGAAGCCCTGCCGGATAGATGACACCGTATGTGTGCAACTCTGTAGAGAGATCGTAGTTTCGGTCTTAGTTCGTGAGTGCCTCCCGAAGGGCTGTCCGTGTGACCGTCCGAGTTTCGAAGGTCCTCCCGAAGGGCTGTCCGAGTGACCGTTCGAGTTTTGAAGGTCCTCCCGAAGGGCTGTCCGCGACACCGTCCGGGGGGCTGTTCGACCGCCTCCTGGAGGGCTGTCTGAGGAGCAGATGAGGGTATACATCCTCGCGGTTGGGAGGTTGTAAATCCTATCTGCGGGGATCTGCACCGCCGATGGTCATCGACTCTACTTCCCGCTGCGCTACGAGTCGGTAATGAAAAAGATCAAACCATGTATGCAGTCTCCATAGTGGTCCTGGGCTGGTGCGTAGGTCGGATAATTTTTGTTTTCTGCTGCGTTTGTGACGCCCCCGATTTGACCGTACACTAATCATGCACGCAAATGTGTATGATCACGATCAGGGACTCACGGGAAGATATCACAACACAACTCTACAACATAAATAAGTCATACAAGCATTATAATACAAGCCAGGGGCCTCGAGGGCTCGAATACAAGTGCTCGATCATAGACGAGTCAGCGGAAGTAACAATATCTGAGTACAGACATAAGTTAAACAAGTTTGCCTTAAGAAGGCTAGCACAAAAGTAGCAACGATCGAAAAGGCAAGGCCTCCTGCCTGGGACCTCCTAACTACTCCTGGTCGTCGTCAGCGGCCTGCACGTAGTAGTAGGCACCTCCAGTGTCGTAGGTGTCGTCGTCGACGGTGGCGTCTGGCTCCTGAACTCCAGCATCTGGTTGCGACAATCCGGTATAGAAAGGGGAAAGGAGGGAGAAAAGCAACCGTGAGTACTCATCCAAAGTACTCGCAAGCAAGGAGCTACAATACATATGCATG
>NW_025267851.1:0-1468 GCF_018294505.1 Triticum aestivum | reverse complement strand
CGGGACATGGGAAGAACATTGAGGAACGTCCGTTTCATTGAATTTGAAAAACTTTATTTTCATAATATACAAGCTTCCAAGTTCATACTATATATTAGGTACGTAGGCAAATGCATGGTTCCTACGACGATCGAAGCATGTGTTCAATCCATTTTTTTCAAAAAGATTCGAAATCCATATATACATCATACTGTAGCTAGCTGATAAACCAATTAATACTCAATGTTGCATTGACTGATGTAGTACAAGCAGTGTTTATTTTCATATACAAGCTTACAAGTTGGTGCTATTACTATTACATAGGCAAATGGATCCTTTGTACAAGGATCCATGCATGCTTTATTCAAATATAATAAATCTGTACATACGTCGTATTGCAGTGTGCAGCTGCATCGTATTGTATGTAGCTTATACAGTAGATGATAGATCATACTCGATGATGCATGGACTGACTGATGTAGTAGTAGTTCTGGTGTTTAAGAGCTGTCCACGGTCGGATAGTAGGCAACGGTGGCCATGCCGCAGTTTCCGCCGTTCCCGCGCGTGAGGCGCATATAGCCCCCCTCACCCCACCCCGTCCCCCACTGGTTCTTCACCAACCAGTACTCCTGCCCGCCGCCGTCCGCCCCGTACCCCACCACCGTCACGGCGTGGTTCAGGTTCTGCCCGCACGACGAAATACCGACGAACACGCCGCTCTTGTAGTGCTGAAAGTCAGGGTCCGCCTCCACGCCCACGGCCACCGGTTGGCTGGCAGCCAGCTCCCGCAACGCGTCCTCATCGCCGTTCAGGCCCACCCAGCGGGGGGCACCAACGGAGGCGGCCGAATTTGGCATGACGCTGCGGCACGCGCCCTGCTGGCCGGTATACGCGTAGGCTGCCTCCGGCTGCAGGCCGCCGCTTGCGGCGACGTAACGTAGGGCGGCGATGACGGAGCCACCCTTGCAGGTGCTAGTGTCGCCCGTGCAGTCGAGCACCTGCTGCTCTGACATGGAGATGAGGTTGCCGGTGGCGATCTGTACGAGCCCCTCGGTCGCCGCCACCGCCGCGAACGCCCAGCAACTCCCTACACAGACGCAACGTTGTTTTTACGTACGTGTCAACATTTATTCATTTGCCAACTTTGGCCTGCAGATCCTTACCACATGGGGCTTGGTTCTTGACTTGGGTGACGGCGCCCTGGGCCCTCCAGTCCAAGCTGTCCGGCGTGGACTGGAACTGAGCCTTGGACATGTTCACCGCGGCCACCGGCGTGTCCTCGGGACGGAGCCCGCCCGGCTGGTGACGGTACCCGAGGTGCTTCTCCACGAACTCTTCGTTGGTGAGGTCGGAGAACTGGTTGAGCCCGAGGGTGTACGTCCGGTTGCCCGCCCGGTTGACAGCGTCTACGTGGCGCGCGTTGGCCGCGAACACCTCCTGCCGGTGCAATTTCTCGGCAGCGTCCGTGTACGCGCGCCCGTACTTGGCC
>NW_025267850.1:0-1468 GCF_018294505.1 Triticum aestivum | reverse complement strand
CTCAAGCGGAGGAATCTACTGATGTGATAATGGGTAATCTCTCAGTTAATGATATTCCTGCAAAAGTTCTTTTTGATACTGGTGCATCGCTTTGTTTCATGTCAAGACCGTTCTTCGCCAAGCATGAATTCACTTGTTCTCATCTGAGTAAACCCATGGATGTCGTTTCTCCGGGTAAACGTTTGAGTTCTAGCATGATGGCTCCCGATGTTTCCATCAAGATGGGCGACTATAGATTTCAGTCTTCTCCAATTGTCCTTGGTGACTCGGATATTGATCTTATTCTCGGGATGGACTGGCTTTCTAAGCACAAGGCTCAACTCGATTGTGCTGCCAGAGAAATTCAATTGACACACTCGTCTGAGGATGTGATTATTTTTGCCGCTCGTGATGAAACCATTCGGTTTTTCTCTCTCAATGAGAAGGGCGAATTGGATGCCATCTCTCAAATTCCAGTCGTTTGCGAGTATCAAGATGTCTTTCCAGAAGAGCTTCCGGGTATGCCTCCGCACCGGCTAGTTGAGTTCGTTATCGAACTAGAGCCTGGTAGTGTACCCGTTTGCAAGCGTCCATACAAGCTTGGACCTAACGAGCTGAAGGAATTGAAGAAGCAGCTCGATGAACAAGAACGTCTGGGTTTGATCAGACCGAGTTCTTCTCCATGGGGTTGTGGTGTTCTTTTTGTCAAGAAGAAGGATGGCACGGACCGACTTTGTGTCGACTACCGTCCATTGAACAAGAAGACAATCAAGAACAAGTATCCACTTCCCAACATCAATGAGCTATTTGAGCAACTCAAAGGTGCTAAAGTATTCTCGAAGCTTGACCTTCGTATGGGTTATCATCAGATTCGCATTCGTGAAGAAGATATTCCCAAGACAGCATTCAGAACAAGCTTTGGTTCTTATGAATATACTGTCGTGTCTTTCGGCCTTGTCAATGCTCCTCCAGTGTTTTCTCGGATGATGAATTTCATCTTCAACCCCTATACCAATGAATTCGTTCTGGTGTATCTCGATGATATCTTGGTCTTCTCCAAGAATAAGCAGGATCATGCCAAACATTTGCGATTGGTGCTCGACAAGCTCAGAGAGTATCAATTCTATGCGAAGTTCTCCAAATGTGAGTTTTGGCTCGATGAAGTTCTTTTCCTTGGTCACATCATCTCCGCCAAAGGCATCGCTGTTAACCCCGAGAAGGTGTCCGCAGTTCTGGATTGGGAACCTCCTCAAAATGTCAAGCAGCTCCGCAGTTTTCTGGGTCTCGCAAGCTATTGCCGAAGATTCGTTGAGAATTTTTCCAAGATTGCAAAGCCTCTTTCCAACCTCCTACAGAAGCATGTGAAATATGTCTGGTCTCCTGAGTGTGAAGTTGCTTTCAACACTCTCAAACAGAAACTAGTCACAGCTCCTGTCTTGACTCCTCCTGATGAATCCAAGCCGTTTGAAGTTTTCTGTGATGCTTCTCT
>NW_025267849.1:0-1468 GCF_018294505.1 Triticum aestivum | reverse complement strand
CCCCCCCCCCAGTGCCCTCGCCCCGCCTAACCCTGTAGCGTTTGACCACGGGATCTACCCCTTTGACTTTGCACGGACGGGCTTTGACCAGTGGACCTCCCCACCCGGTTGTATTAGGTCAGCCAATAGGAACACTTTGGAGCAACATCCGGGGCAGACCCACAGCAAGATCCCCTCCGTGTAGACCCCACGCGTCCGTTTCCCCCCTCCAGGTGTCGGCGGCAGCGCCGTCCGTGAGGGGGGCACACCCCGGACACGCGTGCCGGGCGTTTGCAACCGCGACGACACTTCCAGACTTGTGAGAGGCCGCCAGCGCAAGATTTGGCGGCATGCTAGCCCCCGGAGGCCGCCGGCCACAGCCGTAGACGCGCGAAGGGCAATCCGCGTGGAGGGAATTTTTCGGATACTTCGCCATCACCAAAAATTATGAAAAAATACCATCGTTCCTATAGCACATGTGCCACGTCGTGCAAAAGAATCACGATTTTATCGTGCTCCGAGTATTTAGTAATATTGATGCCGCATCGTTACCGCAGAACGTCTACTACCGTGTCTTCACCGTCCGTGAGGCGGGCCACGCCCCGGAGACGCGTCCCGCCTCTTCGGACATGCCACCACACCACCCCGCATGTATGAGGGCCCGGTGCGACGCTCCGGTGGCATTGCTACCCCCCAGTGTCCCCGTCTCGCCTAACCCTCTAGCGTTTGACCACGGGATCTACCCCTTTGACTTTGCACGGACGGGCTTTGAACAATGGACCTCCCCACCCGGTTGTGTTAGGTCAGCCCATAGGAACACATTGGAGCAACATCCGGGGAAGACCCACAGCAAGATCCCCTCCGTGTAGACCCCACGCGTCCGTTTCCCCCCTCCAGGTGCCGGCGGCAGCGCCGTTCGTGAGGGGGGCACACCCCGGACACGCGTGGCGGGCGTTTGCAACCGCGACAACACTTCCAGACTTGTGAGAGGCCGCCAGCGCAAGATTTGGCGGCGTGCTAGCCCCTGGAAGCCGCCGGCCACAGCCGTAGACGCGCGAAGGGCAATCCGCGTGGAGGGAATTTTTCGGATACTTCTCCATCACCAAAAATTATGAAAAAATACCATCGTTCCTATAGCACATGTGCCCACGTCGTGCAAAAAAATCATGATTTTATCGCGCTCTGAGTATTTAGTAATATTGACGCCGCATCGTTACCACAGAGCGTCTACTACCGTGTCATCGCTGTTCGTGAGGGGGGCCACGCCCTGGAGACGCGTCCCGCCTCTTCGGACATGCCACCACACCACCCCGCATGTATGAGGGCCCGGTGCGACGCTCCGGTGGCATTGCTACCCCCCCCCCCCCAGTGCCCCCGTCCCGCCTAACCCTGTAGCGTTTGACCACGATATCTACCCCTTTGACTTTGCACGGACGGGCTTTGACCAGTGGACCTCCCCACCCGGTTGTGTTAGGTCCGCCCGTAGGAA
>NW_025267848.1:0-1468 GCF_018294505.1 Triticum aestivum | reverse complement strand
GATTTCCACTTAGGTCATGGCAAGAGGAAATTTTGAAAGGGAAAGGATCACTCCATATGCCATAGGGCTATTTATAAAAGAAAAGGTTTTTCAAAAACTTTCCCAAGGAAAAACACTTGTGTTGAGTCAATCACAAGATGAAAAACCTCCAAGACCAAAGATCAAGTCTTGGATGAACCCAAACAAAAATACTTGTCATAAAAGAAATTTTTTGAGCAGGAGAGTCCCTTAAAAAAATTTAAATAACCTCCTTCAAATCAAATAAAGAATTTGATAAAACAAAACAAAATTTTTGGGTGTCACAACACCTACCCCCTTAGGAAAAATCTCGTCCCCGAGATTTCAGCTGATCCTCGAATAGATGTGGGTGCTCTGCCTGAAGAAAATCCTCTCTTTCCCATGTTGCTTCATCCTCGGTGTGATTGCTCCTCTGAACCTTGAAAAATTTAATTGTTTTCTGACGGGTCCTCCTTTCAGACTCTTCCAATATTTTTATTGGTCGCTTTCTGTAGGTGAGGTCTGGTTGCACGTCAATGCTCTCATGAGATACATGCTTTTCCGGGTTGCTCACACATTTCCTCAACTGTGAGACGTGGAACACGTCATGGACGTCTGACAGCTCTTTCGGTAGGTCTAGCTGGTAGGCTACTGTGCCTCTTCGTGCAACTACACAGAAGGGTCCAATAAATCTTGGGGCTAGCTTCCCTTTAATTTTGAACCGTTGCAGGCCCCTCATAGGAGACACTCGTAGGTATACATATTCACCGGGTTCAAAGCTGACCTCACGATGTTTTCGATCATAATAGCTCTTTTGTCGGCTTTGAGCTGTGTTGAGTCGGTCCCTGATTTGTTTAACTTTCTCCTCGGCTTCCTTGAGCATGCCTGGGCCGAAGATACGACTGTCACCTGTTTCTGACCAGCTTAATGGGGTACGACATCTCCGTCCGTACAATGCTTCAAAAGGTGCCATTTGTAGGCTGGTTTGGTAACTGTTGTTGTATGCGAACTCGGCATATGGCAAGCTTTCCTCCCAACTGGTTCCATAGGTGAGAACATAGGCTCTCAGCATGTCCTCTAGGATTTGGTTCACGTGTTCAGTTTGTCCATCAGTCTGGGGGTGGTACGCTGTACTGAATGCTAGTTGAGTGCCCAGAGCTTGTTGTAAGTGATCCCAAAATTTAGAGACAAATTGAGTGCCCCGGTCGGATATTATAGTCTTTGGGACTCCATGCAGACAAACTATATGGGAGAGATAAAGCTTAGCAAGCTTCTGAGTGGAGTAGGTCGTCTTCACGGGAATGAAATGTGCTACCTTGGTTAGCCTATCTGTGATGACCCATATGGCATCATTTCCGCGTTGTGATCGGGGTAGTCCGACGATAAAATCCATTCCAATTTCGTCCCATTTCCACTCAGGTATCCTGTTTGGCTGTAGTAGCCCTGCTGGTTTTTGGTGCTCGGCTTTAAT
>NW_025267847.1:0-1468 GCF_018294505.1 Triticum aestivum | reverse complement strand
GAACCAGATCTCCTGGACTCCATCAAGAGAATACAGGGGTATGACTCTGAAGCCCACAAGATTAAGCGCTACCTCGCAGAAGGAAAGCCCTCATTCTTCACCATTTCTGAAGATGGCGCCCTATACTTCAAGGGCCGCCTAGTGGTGCCATGTGCAGAGAAAAACCTGGATATGACACAGGAAGTTATGAAAGAAGCTCATGATACGCCTCTGTGTATCCATCCTGGTAGTACAAAGATGTATCAAGATATCCGTCAGAGATTCTGGTGGACTAATATGAAGCAAGACATTGCTCGTTATGTTGCTGAGTGTGACGTTTGCCGTCGTATCAAAGCAGAACATCAAAGGCCTGCTGGAACTCTGCAACCTATCTCTATTCCTGAATGGAAATGGGACCATGTTGAGATGGACTTCGTCACTGGATTTCCCACATCGCAGAAAGGTAATGATGCTATTCTTGTCGTCATTGACCGACTTTCCAAAGTTGCACATTTTCTGGCAGTCAAAGAAACGATCACTGCTAGCCAGTTGGCAACGCTCTATATGTCCAGGATTGTTTCGCTCCACGGTATTCCATTGGTTATCAGTTCAGACCGTGGTAGCTTATTCACTTCAAGATTCTGGGCAAGTTTCCAAGAAGCAATGGGAACTCATCTGTCATTCAGTACTGCGTTTCATCCTCAATCGCAAGGACAAGTTGAACGCGTCAATCAAATCCTCGAAGACATGCTTCGAGCTTGCGTTATTTCCTTCGGCAAGAAATGGGAGGAATCTCTCCCATATGCTGAGTTCTCCTATAATAATAGCTATCAAGCTAGTCTGAAGATGGCCCCCTTCGAGGTGTTATATGGACGAAAGTGCCGAACCCCTCTGAACTGGTCAGAAACTGGGGAACGTCCACTCTTCGGTCCGGATATTATCCAAGATGCCGAAGAACAAGTCCGCATTATTCGCGAGAATCTCAAGACTACTCAGTCACGTCAGAAGAGTCAGGATGACCGTCATCATAAAGACATGGTCTATCAACCTGGCGAAAAGGCTTATCTTCGAGTCACACCTATGAAGGGTGCTCACCGCTTCGGGATCAAGGGCAAACTAGCTCCTCGCTATATTGGCCCATTCACTATTCTCGAAAGGCGTGGAAAAGTGGCATACCAACTGGAACTACCGCCGAACCTTTCTCAGGTTCACGATGTGTTCCATGTGTCACAGCTCCGCCGTTGCTTCAAGGATCCAATCCGAGCGGTGGATCACGAAGTGCTCGAATTGCAGCAAGACCTCTCCTATAAGGAGCATCCGGTCCGCATTCTCGACCAAGCTGAACGCCGCACACGTCAGAAGGCGATCAAGTTTCTCAAAGTCCAGTGGTCGCACCATTCTGAAGATGAGGCCACTTGGGAACGAGAGGATCGTCTGCGCGAAGAATACCCCGCACTGTTTCCTTCTACCTCCTAAATCTCGGGACGAG
>NW_025267846.1:0-1468 GCF_018294505.1 Triticum aestivum | reverse complement strand
TGGGGTGCGTTTGCGTGTCGGTCATCAACACTCATAGTTTTGGCCGATTCTGGCCCGTTTCATGGACTGTTACTCAGTTTTGGGGCCCCGGAGTGATTTCCACAACGGACGAACCCCGGGGTGCATTTACGTGTCCGTTGTCAACACTCACAATTTTGGCCAATTCTGGTTCTTTTCATGCACTATTACTCACCGTTTTGGGGTCCTAGAGCGATTTCCACGATTGACGATCCCTGGGGTGCATTTATGTGTTGGTCATCGACACTCGCAGTTCTGGCCGACTCTGCCCCGTTTCATGGACTATTACTCATAGTTTTGGTGTCTCGGAGCGATTTCCATGATTGACGCACCCCGGGGTGCGCTTACGTGTTGTTCACTAGCAATCCTAATTTCTTTCGATTCTGGGCTCTTTCATGGACTATTACTCACCATCTTGGGGTCCCAGAGCGATTTCCACGATTGATAATCCTCGCGGTGCGTTTACGTGTCCGTCGTCAATAGTCGCAATTTTGGCCGATTCTAGACCGTTTTGTGTACTATTACTCACCGTTTTGGGGTCCCAAAGCGATTTCCATGGTTGTTGAACCCCAAGGTGCGCTTACGTGTCGGTCATCAAAACTCGTAGTTTTGGCCGATTCTGGCCCGTCTCTTGGACTATTACTCTGTGTTTTGGGGCCCCGGAGTGATTTCCACGGTTGACGAACCCTCGGGTGCGTTTGCGTGTCGGTCATCAACACTCATAGTTTTGGCCGATTCTGGCCCGTTTCATGGACTATTACTCAGTTTTGGGGCCCCGGAGTGATTTCCACAACGGACGAACCCCGGGGTGCATTGACGTGTCGGTTGTCAACACTCACAATTTTGGCCAATTCTGGTTCTTTTCATGCACTATTACTCACCGTTTTGGGGTCCTAGAGCGATTTCCACGATTGACGATCCCTGGGGTGCATTTATGTGTTGGTCATCAACACACGCAGTTCTGGCCGACTCTGCCCCGTTTCATGGACTATTACTCATTGTTTTGGTGTCTCGGAGCGATTTCCATGATTGACGCACCCCGGGGTGCGCTTACGTGTTGTTCACCAGCAATCCTAATTTCTTTCGATTCTGGGCTCTTTCGTGGACTATTACTCACCATCTTGGGGTCCCAGAGCGATTTCCACGATTGATGATCCCCGCGGTGCGTTTACGTGTCCGTCGTCAACAGTCGCAATTTTGGCCGATTCTGGACCGTTTTGTGTACTATTACTCACCGTTTTGGGGTCCCAAAGCGATTTCCATGGTTGTTGAACCCCAAGGTGCGCTTACGTGTCGGTCATCAAAACTCGTAGTTTTGGCCGATTCTGGCCCGTCTCTTGGACTATTACTCACCCTTTTGGGGTCCAAGAGCTATTACCACGATTGACGAACCCTGGGGTGCGTTTGCGTGTCGGTCATCAACACTCATAGTTTTGGCCGATTCTGGCCC
>NW_025267845.1:0-1468 GCF_018294505.1 Triticum aestivum | reverse complement strand
TGGTCAAACGCTACAGGGTTAGCCGGGACGGGGGCCCTGGGGGTAGCAATGCCACCGGAGCGTCGTACCAGGCCCTCATACATGCGGGGTGGTGTTGTGGCATGTCCGAAGAGGCGGCACGCGTCTCCGGGTTGTGGCCCCCCTCACGGACGGCAATGAAACGATAGTAGACGTTCTGCGGTAACGATGCAGCGTGAATATTATTAAATACTTGGAGCGCGATAAAATCATGAGTTTTTTACACAACGTGGGCACATGTGCTATAGGACTGATGGTAATTTTTCATAATTTTTTGTGATGGAGAAGTATCTGAACACTTCCCTCTACGCGGATTGCTCTTCGCACGTCTACGACTGTGGCCGGCGGCCTCCGGGGGCTAGCATACCGTCAAATCTTGCGTAGGCGGCCTCTCACAAATCTGGAAGTGTTGAGGCGGTTGCAAACGCCCAGCACGCGTCTCCGGGGTGTGCCCCCCCCCTCACAGACGCCGCCGCCGCCGGCACCTGGAGGGGGGAAACGGACGCGTCGGGTCTACACGGAGTGGATGTAGCTGTGGGTTTGGCCCGGATGTTGCTCCAAAGTGTTCCTCTGGGCCGACCTAACACAACCGGGTGGAGAGGTCCACTGGTCAAAGCCCGTCCGTGCAAAGTCAAAGGGCTAGATCCCGTGGTCAAATGCTACAGGGTTAGCCGGGACGGGGGCCCTGGGGGGTAGCAATGCCACCAGAGCGTCGTACCGGGCCCTCATACATGCGGGGTGGTGTTGTGGCATGTCCGAAGAGGCGGCACCCGTCTCCGGGTTGTGGCCCCCCTCACGGACGGCAATGAAACGGTAGTAGACGTTCTGCGGTAACGATGCAGCGTGAATATTATTAAATACTTGGAGCGCGATAAAATCATGAGTTTTTTACACAACGTGGGCACATGTGCTATAGGACTGATGGTAATTTTGCATAATTTTTTGTGATGGAGAAGTATCTGAAGACTTCCCTCTACGCGGATTGCTCTTCGCACGTCTACGACTATGGCCGGCGGCCTCCGGGGGCTAGCATACCGTCAAATCTTGCGTAGGCGGCCTCTCACAAATCTGGAAGTGTTGAGGCGGTTGCAAACGCCCAGCACACGTCTCCGGGGTGTGCCCCCCCCCTCACGGACGCCGCCGCCGCCGGCACCTGGAGGGGGGAAACGGACGCGTCGGGTCTACACGGAGTGGATGTAGCTGTGGGTTTGGCCCGGATGTTGCTCCAAAGTGTTCTTCTGGGCCGACCTAACACAACCGGGTGGAGAGGTCCACTGGTCAAAGCCCGTCCATGCAAAGTCAAAGGGCTAGATCCCGTGGTCAAACGCTACAGGGTTAGCCGGGACGGGGGCCCTGGGGGGTAGCAATGCCACCGGAGCATCGTACCGGGCCCTCATACATGCGGGGTGGTGTTGTGGCATGTCCGAAGAGGCGGCACGCGTCTCCGGGT
>NW_025267844.1:0-1468 GCF_018294505.1 Triticum aestivum | reverse complement strand
GTGGCCTTACTTGGACCCGAGCGGCGGCGACCTACCATGTTCTACTCTTCCTCGTTTTCTGTGTGGCGCGGCCTCGTTAGCAGTGGGGCGGGGCCTCGGCGGAGCCGGTGATGTCCTTTGTCTCGTTGCCGGTGGGCGGCGCCTCAGCGGAGCTGTGGAAATCCT
Organism: Triticum aestivum; assembly: GCF_018294505.1. Taxonomy (NCBI): domain Eukaryota; kingdom Viridiplantae; phylum Streptophyta; class Magnoliopsida; order Poales; family Poaceae; genus Triticum; species Triticum aestivum. The sequence goes on along the minus strand of NW_025267844.1, from coordinate 1,303 downwards.
CCCCCACGTTGTCGGCAGGGTGGGGCCTCGGCTGAGCCGGCGATGTCCTCTGCCTCGTTGTTGGCAGGATGGGGCCTCGGCGGAGCCGGTGGTGTCCTCTGCCTCATTGTTGGCGCCGTGGGGCCACGGCGGAGCAGGGCCTCGTCGATGCCAGCGGAGCGGGGACTCGTCGGAGCTGGCATTGTCCTCTGCCTCATCCTCGGTCTCGCCAAATAGCGCCTCGCCCGCTTCATCGCCCTCTTTGCTAGCCTCTTTGTAGGCGGCTGCAGCCTCCGCCACCCGCATGCGGTACCACCAGCGCTTGAGGCGGTCCTTGTGGGTGGAGCGGTACAAGTCGAGCAGCGCCTCCTGCTCCGCCCGCTCCGCGGCGATCTGCTCCTACGCCTACAGGTGCTCCTGGAGGATATGGTGGTTATAGGAGGCGTCGGCCTGCGCCTCCCGGAACTACTCCTCATGCATCTGCCTCACCGTGTCCATATATTGGGCATGGGCGTCACCGATAGTCATGGTGCAATGCACCAGCGAGGATGGTGCGGAGGATGGGGTTGGCGCCGGATCGTCGACTATCATGTTCTCCATTGGGACGTCGTCATCCTCCGGCTGCCTGCCGGCCAGCCGGTCGGCAACAATGGCTGCCATCTCCTTGTGGTCCGTCGTCCGCCCGTCCCGAAGAGCGCTGGAGTGTGAGGAAGCCATGGTGGGCAGTAGTGGTGTGGAAAGGAGAAAGGGAACAGATGCGGATGACTGCAGCTATGGCTAGCGCAGTAGTTTATATAAGAATGGTGGGAGGGCGGAGGGACGAACGTGTGGCGCCGGAGTAGCCGCGTCGGCAACCACGTATCATTAATGTGGGCGGCAGATGGACGGACGAATGTCACTTGTGTCGTTTGAAGGCGGAGCAATCGCCTGCGCCGGGAAGCGGGGGGGCGGGGGCGGTGCTAACTGTTTCGGGCGGAAAGCGCGCGCGGGCGAGGAGATGACTTTACTTGCAGAGGATGACAATGGGGACCCACCAGGGCCATAGCCTCATGTACGCAAGTGCCTCCTTATTATATATATATATATATATATATATATAATTTATTTTGCTTCCTCCTGGTTTCCTGACATCACGGTCCCACACCATTGTCAACCTATGTACTCCCTCCTTTCCGGTTTATAGGGCTTATCTCAACATTTTAGTTTTTCCATTTTATAAGGCTCAATTTGGTTGTTTTCCATCACATGTTCATATTCCAAGGTGCATTAAATCATTGCATGCAAGTATTAAGAGAAAATTAACCAATGCATGTACTTTATGCAT
>NW_025267843.1:0-1468 GCF_018294505.1 Triticum aestivum | reverse complement strand
ACAAATTGTGCCTCTGATTTTGCTCAGCTTGTGTGACCTGCACACTCAAAACACGTTGAGCAACTAAACATTCATACCTGTCAGCGTCTTCAGGAGCCATGTATTGCGTCTCATGATCAGAATCATCTCCACCATGTTCTTCACGTGTAATAAGAGCCAAAGTCTCCTCATCATAGTCACTAGCGGACTCATATCCACCATCCGCGGTAGCAATCATCACACGCGGAGATTTGCATTCTCTCGCATAATGACCTCCTCCCTTACAACGACGACAAATAATATCACTTGTGTGCCCTGTTGATGCCATGGAAGAAGAAGAACGCTGTGCAGGCCCCGCAGGTGCGCTCTTGGCAGATAATGGTGGTTGTGCCTGTTTTCTTGTATCACGGCTGGAGGTGGCACCGGATGGAGATGCTGGTGCAGTTGAAGTAGAAGATGCACGTGGTGTCCATGATGAAGGTCGGCCTACAGAAAAGTTAGTTCGCCCCAATGCTTCTCGATCCTGCACTTCACGTTCAGCTTTACAAGCAAGATGGAATAAATGAGTGATATTAGTATACTCCTTATAGTCTAGAATGGTCTGAATCTCTCTATTTAATCCACCCAGAAAACGTGCAAGCATAGCTTTATTCTCCTCAACAATACCACATCTAATCATGCCAGTTTGTAATTCCTAATAATATTCTTCTACAGAATTTTTCCCTTGTCTTAAACGCTGCAATTTTTGAAGCAATTCACGTTGATAATATGGTGGAACCCAACGCGTACGCATAGCAGTTTTCAAAGCAGCCCAAGTAGTTGGAATAGGATATAATCTACAATGTTCAGACCACCATACACATGCAAAACTAGTGAAAGCACAAACATCAGCAGCAACTCGTCTCTCCTCAGGATATTGTAAACATGTAAATCGTTGTTCAGTTTCTAACTCCCAAGTAAGATATATATCAGGAACATATCTACCCTCAAATGGTGGAATATTCAATTTCAGTTTAGGAATATGGACATCATCTCATACCTGAGGTGGTGGTGGTGCAGGCCTACCATTACGAATATATACCTGAGGTCGACCTGCTGGTGGTGGTGCTGGTGGCTGCTCGTAGATCTGATTTTGATCAACCTCATCCTCATAATCGCCCGCATACTCATCATCCTCCTGGGTACCAGCAACAGCAGTAGCAGGAGCCACAGAAGTATCAACAGCAGCACCAACAGTTTGGCCAAATGCAAGAGGAACACGGCTCGCTCGGCGAAGGTCTATTTCGCGACGTGGAGGTAGTCGTTGTTGTTGTTGTTGGAGAGGTGCGTTAGGTGCAGCGGGTGGTGGTGGTGGAAGACGCGCGAGCAATTCATTAAATCTGTTATCGAGCTTTGTTTCGAACGTCTTCTCAAGGCCAGTGATCTTCTCCATGGCCTCTTCAAAATTGTTCAGCACATCTTGCACCTGTTCAGTCATCATTTGCTGAAA
>NW_025267842.1:0-1468 GCF_018294505.1 Triticum aestivum | reverse complement strand
TTATGTGGCTAGAACTAAAATATACCAAACCACATAAAATGTTCCAGTAATTATTGGACATATATTATTTATATATCAAATATATATCCAATGCAAATAGCTATTTATTTAATTCAAAGGCCCAAAATAATTAACTCTGAGATACCAAAAATATTGTTTTGAGTTTTACCTCTTTGCAATATTTTCAGAGACTAAGAGGAACATTTCCTTGGACTTCTTTGAGGAGATTTTAATGTTGATCATTTTTAGAAGGTTTCTGAGGCTTTGAAAATTCCTCAATTCAAATTTCATTTGAATTAAAACATGATGCTCACATGAGGTCTAGCCTAGTGCATAACAGGACCAGGGATGTGACAACTCACCCCCACTAAACAAAAATCTCGTCCCGAGATTCAAGCGTAGGGTAAGGTGAAGGGGAAACACAACTAGTATAATCTTCACGATCCAGGGTGCACTTCATAAGAGCGTTGATTCGATCACCATCATTGTCTCGAAGTCTTTCTCTAAGAACTCCAACTAACATGACAAGAAGAGGGAAGGAAAACTCTAGAAGAATTAATCTTCTCAAAGAACGAACAACTCAGGATTAACTCACGGAATGGGACATAGCAACATCTCTCGAGCTGAGAGACGAAGCACACCTCTAGAGGAATGGAGTGGAACAGATGACGAAGGTTCACTAGGTAGACAACGATTCCACACCTAAGAAGGTGGTGAACGGTTGTCAACGTAGCGAGGAGTTGAGTTGCCATGATACCTCAATGAGACATCCTGGAGGGGGGGTGATTCGTAGATATATCCCCTTAAGTGGCAAAAGAATTACCTTTGATTCAGAGATCATTGAAACTCTTTAAACCAGCCTAGGACAATTCTCGAGCGATCGTTTGGAGGGGGTCGGTAGAATGGCATACTCGGACTTGGATGATGTGGATTACCTTGTTGAAGACAACGTAATGGATGAATTTGCTTATCACCGGAAATGGAAGAGACCCATGGTAGAATGGCACATTGGCGGTGCAAGCTAGGAACAAAATGCAAATGCTGGGAATGATTCTGGTAACTGGGGAAGAACCCAACAATAGAGAGTGAATTCACTGTTTGAGAAGGTCATAGCATTGCCGAGGGAACTGAGAGCATCCCAATTAGAGCCGATGATAACACGTAGCGCTTGTGCGTGCTCTCAAGAACTTGAGCATTTCCACAATCATCAAGGTTTTATCAACAACCGCGTCAAGGGTGCTGACAACACAACATACTACCATGATGAATAGCGATGGACGATGCAGATGCGAAGGAGGATAACACTTTCTCAGATTTCACCTTAGCGAGGCCAAGCAAATAAAATCTGGATGATCGACCGAGAGACATTTAGCACTCCGCTTCTAATGTTCTCCTTGATGTGCTAGCGTAATCCACCCATAGATATGGTTTGATATCTAGAACATCAAGTAAAAAGGTCGGACTTCGG
>NW_025267841.1:0-1468 GCF_018294505.1 Triticum aestivum | reverse complement strand
TCCAAGTCCTCTGGATCATGTTCGTTCTGAAAATCACGTTCCCGAAGGTTTCATTCCGTTTGGACTCAATTTGATATTCTTTTTCTGCGAAACTCTGAAATAGCAAAAAACAGCAATTCTGGGCTGGGCCTCCGATTAATAGGTTAGTCCCAAAAATAATATAAAAGTGGATAATAAAGCCCAATAATGTCCAAAACAGAAGATAATATAGCATGGAGCAATAAAAAATTATAGATACGTTGGAGACGTATCAGGGCTACCAACAACACTGCGGAGTATGAAGGGCTCCTTGCCGGGCTCAGGATTGCGATAGAGTTGGGGATCAAAAAGCTGATCATCCGAGGAGATTCACAGCTGGTAGTGAGACAAGTCAACAAGGATTACCAGAGCCCGTGAATGGAGGCATACGTTGAAGAAGTGAGGAAGTTGGAGGAACACTTTGACGGATGCAAACAGAGCATGTACCACTTGCGGAAAATAGCACTGCTGATTATCTGTCAAAGTGTGCCGCACAAAAGCTCCTTGTGGAACCGGGAACCTTTGTCCCCAAGCTTAATTCATGCTCGTCCTCGAGTAGGTAAATGATAAAAACAGAATTTTTGATGTGGAATGCTACTAGGCATAATTTCAATGTAATTCTTCTTAATTGTGGTATGAATATTCAGATCCGAAAGATTCAAGATAAAAGTTCATATTGACATAAAAATAATAATACTTCAAGCATACTAACTAAGCAATTATGTCCTCTCAAAATAACATGGCCAAAGAAAGCTCATCCCTACAAAATCATCTAGTTTAGTCATGCTCCATCTTCGTCACACAAGAATGCTCTCATCATGCACAACCTCGATGACAAGCCAAGCAATTGTTTCATACTTTAGTAATCTCAAACTTTTTCAACCTTCACGCAATACATGAGGGCGAGCCATGGACATAGCACTATGGGTGGAATAGAATATGATGATGGGGGTTATGTGTAGAAGACAAAAAGGGAGAAAGTCTCACATCAATGAGGCTAATCAATGAGCTATGGAGATGCCCATCGATTGATGTCAATGCAAGGAGTAGGGATTGCCATGCAACGGATGCACTAGAGCTATAAATATATGAAAGCTCAACAAAAGAAACTAAGTGGGTGTGCATCCAACTTTCTTACTCACGAAGACCTAGGGCACTTGAGGAGGCCCGTTGTTGGAATATACAAGCCAAGTTCTATAATGAAAAATTCCCACTAGTATATGAAAGTGACAAAACAAGAGACTCTCTATCATGAAGATTATGGTGCTACTTTGAAGCACAAGTGTGGTAAAAGGATAGTAACATTGTCCCTTCTCTCTTTTTCTCTCATTTTTTTGGGCCTTCTCTTATTTTGTGGCCTTTCTCTCTCTTTTTTTTATTCCTCACTTGGGACAATGCTCTAGAAAAATGATGATCATCACACTTCTATTTATTTACAACTCAATGATTA
>NW_025267840.1:0-1468 GCF_018294505.1 Triticum aestivum | reverse complement strand
TTGAACCCCAAGGTGCGCTTAAGTGTAGGTCATCAACAATCGCAGTTTGGGCCGATTCGGGCCCGTTTCTTGGACTATTACTTAGTTATGGGGTCCCGAAATGACCGCGGGTTGTGTTTACGTGTCGGTCAGCAACACTCACAATTTTGGCCAATTCTAACGTGTTTTGTGGACTATTACTCACTGTTTTTAGGTCCGGAAGTGATTTCCATAGTTGTTGAACCCCAAGGCGCGCTTACCTGTCGGTCATCAATACTCATAGTTTTGGCTGATTCTGGCCCGTATCATGGACTATTACTCACTTTTTTGGGCCCCCGGAGTGATTTCCACGATTAACGAACCACGGGGTGCATTTACGTGTCGGTCATCAACACTCACAGTTTTGGCCAATTCTGGCCCGTTTCTTGGACTATTACTCTGTTTTTGGGTCTCGGTGTGATTTCCATGATTGACGAACAATGGGGTGCATTTATGTGTCGCTCATCAACACTCGCAGTTTTGGCCGATTCTGGCCCGTTTCGTGGAGTATTACGCACTGTTTTGGGGTATCGAAGTGATTTCAACGATTAACGAACCACGGGGTGCGTTTACGTTTCGGTCATCAACACTTACACTTTTGTCCGATTCTTGCCTTTTTTGTATACTATTACTCACTGTTTTGGGGTCCCGGAGTGATTTCCACGATTAACGAACCCCGGCTTGCGTTTACGTGTCGGTCATCAACACTCACAGTTTTGGCCGATTCTGGCCCGTTTCGTGGACTATTGCTCACTTTTTTGGGGCCCCGGAGTGATTTCCACGATTAAGGAACCCTTGGGTGCGCTTACGGGTTGGTTATCAACACTCGCGGATTTTGTCGATTCTGACCCGTTTCGTGGACTGTTACTCACCGTTTTGGGGCCCCAAAGCGATTTCCATGGTTGTTGAACCCCAAGGTGCGCTTAAGTGTAGGTCATCAACAATCGCAGTTTGGGCCGATTCTGGCCCGTTTCTTGGACTATTACTTAGTTATGGGGTCCCGAAATGACCCCGGGTTGTGTTTACGTGTCGGTCAGCAACACTCACAATTTTGGCCAATTCTAACGTGTTTTGTGGACTCTTACTCACTGTTTTCAGGTCCCGAAGTGATTTCCATAGTTGTTGAACCCCAAGGCGCGCTTACCTGTCGGTCATCAATACTCATAGTTTTGGCTGATTCTGGCCCGTATCATGGACTATTACTCACTTTTTTGGGCCCCCGGAGTGATTTCCACGATTAACGAACCACGGGGTGCATTTACGTGTCGGTCATCAACACTCACAGTTTTGGCCAATTCTGGCCCGTTTCTTGGACTATTACTCTGTTTTTGGGTCTCGGCGTGATTTCCATGTTTGATGAACACCGGGGTGCATTTATGTGTCGCTCATCAACACTCGCAGTTTTGGCCGATTCTGGCCCGTATCGTGGAGTATTACGCACTGTTTTGGG
>NW_025267839.1:0-1468 GCF_018294505.1 Triticum aestivum | reverse complement strand
AGATAGTTGAAAGTGGGTCGATCCAATAATTTGTACCGAGCGGTTTTGTGAAGATTTTTAGGACTGGTTCATGAAACCTTCCACATAGTTTTGGCCGGTTTCGCAAGGTTCTACGTGATTATATTTCTTTTTTCTGTTATGTGTTTTTCTCTATTGAATTTCATCAGTTTTCCTTTTTATGTTTTTTTTCTTTTTTTATCCTTTCCAAAATATGTGTTTACTTTTTAACATGCGTTGAACATTTTTCGGATACAAACCGAACATTTTTTGATACGCGTTGTTTAAATATACTATTAACATTTATCCGAATAAATGTTGAACATACGTAAAACGCACATAGTACATTTTTAATACAGAATGAATATTTTAAAGAAGAAGAAGATCTAGATTTTGGAATTGGTTTAAAATGCCTAGATTCTTCGCCTGGATTATTTTCGTCACTTGTGGATACAACATAACCCAACAACAAAAAAAAGAAGAAAAGCCCAGCCTAGATACAACCCCGGAGAAAAATGCGATCAAAAGAACCCTACCAATTTTGGCGGAACGCTCAGTCGATAACTTAGACAACAACAACACACTAACAACACAAAATCAACATGTGACAAGGGAAAAAAACGTGGAGATGGGAAGAAACAAGGGTAAGTTCATTTTTAATGTGATTTAATTAAATTTCACCTACATACACCCTAAAGGGACCCTATACATAATTTTGAATACCTTCGGGGAAGAAGGATGTCACTGGAGAAGTTGCAGATACGAGAAGAACAAGGAGGCTAGTGCGGTATCTCAACCGTGAAGTCCCCGTTTTCTTTTATGTTTCATTCAGTCTGTTGATAGGTTGCTACGTTCACTCTTTTAATAGGTTGATCTTTGCACCTTGAAGATTGGCATACCAAAGGAGTGGATGTCAATTTAGTTGATGAGGAAGGATACATAGGATTGAAGTCCCAACTACTACTACCCAAAATTACCGTACCTAGTATATTTGTTGGAACATATCACAATGGCAAGATATGCTTTATTTCTAGGGTGTGTCTAGGGCACATCTAGATGTGCTCTAGTTATTGCACATCTAAGTGAGTGAATCAAGCATAAAGAGAAAAAGAAAAAAGAGAAAGAAAATATTCACATGAATCTTAATGTAAGATCAATGACATATGACTTAGATGTGCAATATTTATGACACATCTAGATGTGCTTTAGCAAAACTATTATTTCTATGTTTTATTCAATAATAGCACAATTATGATAAAATTTACATAAGAGCGAAACCATGGCAGGAGCTCTGACTTAACATCGAAGACTTGCACTGAAGGAGCTAAGCAAGAACATAAACATCCACAATACAATGTTTATATTCTGTGGTGCTGCCAAAAGTTTTGAGTACATAGTTGATAACTTTATAGTATATCATACAAAATTGTTCCTCTGACAAAGCTATGCTACACATATCTGACTCTGTACA
>NW_025267838.1:0-1468 GCF_018294505.1 Triticum aestivum | reverse complement strand
ACAAATATGCATATATGCAATATTTTTGGTCATATCCAAGGTAGTCATGTCCTCATCATCCTCCCCTTCTTGAAAATAAAGCCGTCCTCGGCGTTACTTAATCTGAAATGTGGCTAACAAAAGAGACAAGGTGTACATGTTGTATATGTATATGTCATCCATTTTTACTTCCCTTGATTTTTGCATATATGACACATGAATAGATGAGTAACTTGCATAGTTCATAAAATCTAAAGCCAAAAAATTAGCACAAGAAGTAGAAGGCATGAAAATATTGCAACTCAGTTTGCACATATAAGTGAAGCTCTTATTCATTTCAAAAGATTGACAATGTTCATCATTAAACCATCCCAACATTGGTGAATAAACCTTACTTGCATCAAATTTACATGCTACAACATGCTTAAATAAGCAAACATGCAATAAGTCATTCAACACAGAATCATCATCAAGATTAGAGGTCATATTAAAATGATTAAACATTGGTTCTTTTGCATCAATAGTTAATTCAATGGGTGCACTCAAAATTGTTGGTATTTCAGTTGTTTGATCACATGGCAAAGTCAAATTATCAACGTAGTCCTCTAAAATAGGTGGTGTGATCAAAGTAGTGGGTAGCTCATCAGATGGTGCATTCAAATTGACAAGGCATTCATCATTCTCATGTAGAGATGGAAGATCAGTGCCTTTGTCATTACCTCTTATGATCAACTCAGATGATGTAGCCACTCTCGGGGGCGATGTGTCACATGGTGGAGGTGATGTAGTCCTGACAACAACGGATGTGGTTGTCATAGTATGCCTAGTAGTTGAAGGAACAATCATATCAACTCTTGGAATGTGCACCATGCGCTTGTTCTCCTCGTGGCCAACACGTCGTTTTATTTCCTGTTCAGCTTTGCAAGCAAGATGAAACAAATGGTCCATAGGATAACACTCTTCATGAATTAGTATCTCTTGAATATCACGGTTTAATCCTCCCCAAAATCTATCCATAAAATTATCTTCACTTTCTTCTAAAGAGGAATGCAACAAGGTAGTTTGTAAATCATCATAGTATTTTGTTACAGTTTCACTACCTTGTTTTAAGTGTTGCAACTTCTTAATCATGTCACGAGTATAATAAGCAGGGACGAAAGTATGTCGCATGGCAAGTTTCAAATCATCCCAAGTAGTAGGTATATAATCAGGGTGTAACCGACAATATTCACTCCACCAAACCAAAGCATAACCAGTGAAAGAACCAACCGCAACCTTAACCTTTTTATGTTCATTGAAATTATGGGAAGCAAATATATTTTTTATGTCGAACTCCCATTCAATATATAAAGCAGGTTTAAAACGGCCATTAAATGATGGTATAGATACATTAACCTGATCATGTGCATTTGGATGTTTGTGCACCTCTCGTGACGGTTGTGGTATTTGCAAAGGTGGTGGCACGTCTCCCGCGATCGACAAAGCCCAT
>NW_025267837.1:0-1468 GCF_018294505.1 Triticum aestivum | reverse complement strand
GTCCCACCTCGCTATAGTATATCAGAACACACCAATTTATATACGTCAATATGTAGAAAATTAACAAGCCCAGGATGAGGTGTGGGATTAGACAGTCAGAACGGATGATTAAAAGGAAATGAGGCACATGACGTTGCATACGTGCATTGTAGTAAAAAAAAGGAATTGTGGGCTATGAAAGGAAGGATGGATTTGAAGATTATTATGGGATGCAAGGATATTGACATACATGAAAGGGTGGAAGGAATTGGATGATTAAAAGGAATGAAATGCATGACGTCTACATGCATTGTAAAAAGGAATTACGGGCTATTAATGGGAAGATCGATATGAGGATTATTATGGGATGCTAGGATGGAAGGAATTGTGCATGAAAAAAAGATAGAAGGAGGACGTGTGTGCATGTTGCAAGACACTTATGAAAATCGATATCGTGTGCATAATCCTTATTTTTTGGGTAATGTGGGCTGACAGTGAAATACGAGACGAGAAAACACTGGTAGAAAAAGGGCCTTTAGTCCCGGTTCTGGACCGGTCCACCTTTAGTCCCGGTTGGTAACACCAACCGGTACTAAAGGAAATTTTCTGATTTTTTTTCTGAATTTTTTTTGAATTTTTTTTATTTTCAAATTTCTGAATTATTTTAACCTCTAATCTCTAATCACCCCTCATCACTGCTCAGTTTAATCTCTAATCACCCCTCATCATTTCAAATCATCTAATTATCCAGAACCGGGACTAAAGGGCCTTTAGTCCCGGTTCTGGAACCGGGACTAAAGGGTCGGTACTAATGCCCTGACCCTTTAGTCCCGGTTCAATCCAGAACCGGGACTAAAGGCCCTCCACGTGGCCGGTCCACCTTTAGTCCCGGTTGGTAACACCAACCGGTACTAAAGGAAATTTTCTGATTTTTTTTCTGAATTTTTTATGAATTTTTTTTATTTTCAAATTTCTGAATTATTTTAACCTCTAATCTCTAATCACCCCTCATCACTGCTCAGTTTAATCTCTAATCACCCCTCATCATTTCAAATCATCTAACTTCCCGAACGGTCACCCATCCTCTCACTACTCCAGCCTGAGCACGCTTAACTTCCGGGTTCTATTCTTCCTCGTTTCCAAGTCTGCACTTGTTGTTTTCCTGACAATAGTAAGATGTCAATCCTATTAACCCTCAGGAATTTAGCTTGAGCATGAAGTCACACATTTCACTGTTTGAGTTTAAAACTATTGTTCTAAAAAGCAATAATTTTTTAGTAACACGAATATTTCTTGAATAAGTAGTTTGACCATTGTTTGACCACAGTTTTACCATAGTTTGACCAGATTTGACCAAAATTCAAAAAAGGTGAAATAATTATTTAATAACACTAATATTCTTGAATAATTATTTAGTAACACTAATACTTCTTGAATAAGTAGTTTGACCATAGTTTGACCAGATTTAATGAAAATTTAAAAAAACTGA
>NW_025267836.1:0-1469 GCF_018294505.1 Triticum aestivum | reverse complement strand
TTGTTTCGAAGCACCACGTGATGATCGGGTGTGATAGATTCTAACGTTCGAATACAACGGGTGTTGACGAGCCTAGCATGTACAGACATGGCCTCGGAACACATGCGAAACACTTAGGTTGACTTGACGAGCCTAGCATGTACAGACATGGCCTCGGAACACAAGAGATCGAAAGGTCGAACATGAGTCGTATAGTAGATGCGATCAACATGGAGATGTTCACCGATGATGACTAGTCCGTCTCACGTGATGATCGAACACGGCCTAGTTTGACTCGGATCATGTATCACTTAGATGACTAGAGGGATGTCTATCTGAGTGGGAGTTCATTAAATAATCAGATGAACTTAATTATCATGAACATAGTCAAAAGGTCTTTGCAAATTATGTCATAGCTTACGCTTTAGTTCTACTGTTTAAGATATGTTCCTAGAGAAAATTTAGTTGAAAGTTGATAGTAGCAATTATGCGGACTGGGTCCGTAAACTGAGGATTGTCCTCAATGCTGCACAGAAGGCTTATGTCCTTAATGCACCGCTCGGTGTGCTGAACCTCGAGCGTCGTCTGTAGATGTTACGAAACATCTGACGTACACGTTTTGATGACTACGTGATAGTTCAGTCCGTAATGCTAATGGTTTAGAATTGTGGCACCAAAGACGTTTTTGAAACGTCGCAGAACATATGAGATGTTCCGAAGACTGAAATTGGGATTTCAGACTAGTGCCCACGTCAAGAGGTATGAGACCTCTGACAAGTTTCTTAAGCCAGCAAACTAAGGGAGAAAAGCTCAATCGTTGAGCATGTGCTCAGATTGTCTGAGTACTACAATCACTTGAATCGAGTGGGAGTTAATCTTCCAGATGAGATAGTGATGGTTCTCCATAGTCACTGCCACCAAGCTATTAGAGCTTCGTGATGAACTATAACATATCAGGGATAGATATGATGATCCTTGAGCTATTCGCGATGTTTGACACCGCGAAAGTAGAAATCAAATAGGAGCATCAATTGTTGATGGTTAGTAAAACCACTAGTTTCAAGAAGGGCAAGGGCAAAAGGGATACTTCATGAAACAACAAATCATTTGCTGCTCTAGTGAAGAATCCCAAGGTTGAACCCAAACCCGAGACTAAGTGCTTCTGTAATGAGGGGAACGGTCACTGAAGCAGAACTACCCTAGATACTTGGTAGATGAGAAGGCAGGCAAGGTCGACAGAAGTATATTGGATATACATTATATGAATGTGTACTTTACTAGTACTCCTAGCAGCACCAGGGTATTAGATACCGGTTCGGTTGCTAAGTGTTAGTAACTCGAAATAAAAGCTGCGGAATAAACGGAGACTAGCTAAAGGTGAGATGACGATATGTGTTGGAAGTGTTTCCAAGGTTGATGTGATCAAGCATCGCATGCTCCCTCTACCATCGAGATTGGTGTTAAACCTAAATAATTGTTATTTGGTGTTT
>NW_025267835.1:0-1469 GCF_018294505.1 Triticum aestivum | reverse complement strand
ATGGCGGCGGTGCAACTCGGCCAGCTGCGGTGTGGCTCGGCGGCGGGATTCCGGCAAGCTTCGTGGTCCTTGGTGCGGCAGCGCGGCCATTGGCTGCGGGGCGGCGTGGCAGTGCTGGTGGCCGGCGGCGCTTGCGCGACCAGGTCTGGGCCCTTTCGGGCTCCATCTGGGCTTGGGCGGGCCGGCGACTCGGTGTGCGGCGACGCTGCTTCCTGGGTGGTGGCGAGGAGGCGGTGATCTGCGGACAGTGGCGGCTTCGTCGGCCAGCGAGCTCCAGCATGACGGCAGGGGCTGTCCGGACCCTTTTGGTCCGGCCGGACCTCGGCGCCTGGCAGGCCCCTTGTCCATGTGTCCGGTTGGCTCCGCGACGGCGGTAGTGGTTGTTCTTGTTCGACGTGATTTTTTTTATCAAAAAAGAGAGGTTAATTAGTCTTGGTAGTATTAAAAAAATCATGGATGGATGTATGAATCTTTTTGTTTCTACATGACTAACCCACGCGTGGTTAATTTTTTTTATTGTAGAAGATTTTTCTTGAGTGCAGGATACAGAGAAGAATATATATGCATACAAGGGACTGGAGCATGCATGCATGCATGTCTATCCTTGTACGTGGTGCATGGCAAAGCAAAAAAAGAGTGCCTACGTACTATAAGCATGCATTGAGGACCAGTCTTACACACATGCAGGTTTACATTTCGGAAGGCCAAACCCACGTCTATGCTACACACGCGGGAAAACATATAATATACGTATCTCTTTAAGTACCCGCATGTAAAAAGGGGGGCAAGCACTGCACGTGAGAAGATATCTACTATGTATCTGGCGTTTTGTTTTTGCAGAAGTGTGCGCCAAGAAAAATAATGAAAGGATAAGGAGTGAAATATATATATCGATTGGTTGCAGTCCATATTCCGTCCGAGAAAATCTACAACAGCCGAACGGCCGTGGCCTTACCGAAAAAGGCTTTCGCCCCGCTTTATAATAAAGCAAATCGCCAAGAACACACATACATAGACTAGTTCAGAACACACACCCAAGTCACGCAACAAGAAGTTCATAGATACTGCTGAGGACACAGCTCAACAAGCCCAAAACACAACACAAAATAAAACAAGAGGCGCGGCCGAGGCCGAAGCAGGGGGAGCACGCCAGGCATCTAATCAGGCTCTGGAGGAGGCGGAGGGGGCGGCGGCGACAGGCGGACGGCCATCGAGCGAAGATCGGCGATGAAGACGGAGATGGCGTCCTGGTCCCGAGGACGGCTAAGCGGCCGCCAAAGCTGCAAGTAACCAGACAGTTTGAAGAAAGCGTCAGTAGCCCGTTGAAGTGGAGTGCGCTGAATCACAAGCTTATTGCGAATCGTTCAGAGAGTCCACGCGAGAACCTCAATTTCAAGCCACCTAATGTGACGAGTGGGCACAAGGGAGGCATGAAGTTGGATAAAGAGATCGGGAAAGTTGGTGTGGCA
>NW_025267834.1:0-1469 GCF_018294505.1 Triticum aestivum | reverse complement strand
TGGAAATCACTCTGGGGCCCCAAAAGGTGAGTAATAGTGCACGAAACGGACCAGAATCAGGCAAAAATGTGAGTGTTGATGACTGACACGTAAAAGCGCCCTAGGGTTCGTATGTCGTGGAAATCACTTTGGGACCCGAAACAGTGAGTAATAATCCACGAAACGGGCCAGAATCAGCAAAAAATGTGTGTTGATGACCGACACATAAACACACGCTGGGGTTTTTCAATCATGGAGATCACTCCGGATCCCAAACCCGTGATTAATAGTCCACAAAACGGGCCAGAATCGGCTAAAATTGCGAGTGTTGATGACCTACACGTAATCGCACCCTGGGCTTCGTCAATCATGGAAATCACTCTGGGACCCCAAACAGTCAGTTACAGTCCACGGAACGGGCCAGAATCGGCCAAACTTGCGAGTGTTGTTGACCAACACGTAATCGCACCCTGGGGTTCAACAACTATGGAAATCACTTCGGGGACCCAAAACGGTGAGTAATAGTCCATGAAAACGGCCAGAATTGGACAAAACTAAGAGTGTTGATGACGCACACGTAAACACACCTCGGGGATCATCAATCGAGGTACTCGCTTTGGGAAACCAAAACAGTGATCAATAGTCCAGGAAATGAGCCAGAATTGGCCAAAATTACGAGTGTTGATGAACGACACATAAGCGCACCTTGGGGTTCAATAACTATTGAAACAGCTTTGGGACCTCAAAATGGTGAGTAATAGTCAACAAAATGGGTCAAAATTGGACAAAAGTTGACGATGGACACGTAAACGCACCCCGAGAATCGTCAATCATTGAAATCACTCTGGGGCCCCAAAAGGTGAGTAATAGTGCACGAAACGGACCAGAATCATGCAAAAATGTGAGTGTTGATGACCGACATGTAAAAGCGCCCCAGGGCTCGTATGTCGTGGAAATCACTTTGGGACCCGAAACAGTGAGTAATAATCCACGAAACGGGCCAGAATCAGCAAAAATTGTGTGTTGATGACCGACACATAAACGCACCCTTTGGTTTTTCAATCGTGGAGATCACTCCGGATCCCAAACCCGTGATTAATAGTCCACAAAACGGGCCAGAATCGGCTAAAATAGCGAGTGTTGATGACCTACACGTAATCGCACCCTGGGCTTTGTCAATCATGGAAATCACTCTGGGACCCCAAACAGTCAGTTACAGTCCACGAAACGGGCCAAAATCAGCCAAACTTGCGAGTGTTGTTGACCAAAACGTAATCGCACCCTGGGGTACAACAACTATGGAAATCACTTCGGGGACCCAAAACGGTGAGTAATAGTCCATGAAAACGGCCAGAATTGGACAAGACTGAGAGTGTTGACGACGCACACGTAAACACATCCCGGGGATCGTCAATCGAGGAACTCGCTTTGGGAAACCAAAACAGTGATCAATAGTCCAGGAAATGAGCCAGAATTAGCCAAAATTACGA
>NW_025267833.1:0-1469 GCF_018294505.1 Triticum aestivum | reverse complement strand
CGCGGCGTGGCGTGGAGGGGTGTGCGTGACGTGGGCGGCATGCGTGGGGTGATTTCCACACGCATGCGTCACATCGCAGTAAATGGGCAGCGCGCCCTGCAGCTTCCCCATAAAAAGGTATAACCGCGGGCGCACTGTTCCTTTTACCCTTCGCGCTGAAGGAAATATGCCCTAGATGCAACAATAAAGTTATTATTTATTTCCTTATATCATGATAAAAGTTTATTATTCATGCTAGAATTGTATTAACCGGAAACATAATACATGTGTGAATACATAGACAAACAAAGTGTCACTAGTATGCCTCTACTTGACTAGCTCGTTAATCAAAGATGGTTATGTTTCCTAACCATGGACAAAGAGTTGTCATTTGATTAACGGGATCACATCATTAGTTGAATGATCTGATTGACATGACCCATTCCATTAGCTTAGCACCCGATCGTTTAGTATGTTGCTATTGCTTTCTTCATGACTTATACATGTTCCTATGACTATGAGATTATGCAACTCCCGTTTGCTGAAGGAACACTTTGTGTGCTACCAAACGTCACAACGTAACTGGGTGATTATAAAGGAGCTCTACAGGTGTCTCCAAAGGTACATGTTGGGTTGGCGTATTTCGAAATTAGGATTTGTCACTCCGATTGTCGGAGAGGTATCTCTGGGCCCTCTCGGTAATGCACATCACTTAAGCCTTGCAAGCATTGCAACTAATGAGTTAGTTGCGGGATGATGTATTATGGAACGAGTAAAGAGACTTGCCGGTAACGAGATTGAACTAGGTATGGGATACCGACGATCGAATCTCGGGCAAGTAACATCCCGATGACAAAGGGAACAACGTATGTTGTTATGTGGTCTGACCGATAAAAGATCTTCGTAGAATATGTAGGAGCCAATATGAGCATCCAGGTTCCGCTATTGGTTATTAACCGGAGACGTGTCTCGGTCATGTCTACATTGTTCTCGAACCCGTAGTGTCCGCACGCTTAAGGTTTCGATGACAATTATATTATGAGTTTACGCATTTTTGATGTACCGAAGTTTGTTCGGAGTCCCAGATGTGATCACGGACATGACGAGGAGTCTCGAAATGGTCAATACATAAAGATTGATATATTGGAAGCCTATATTTGGATATCGGAAGCGTTCCGGGTGAAATCGGGATTTTACCGGATTACCAGGAGGTTACCGGAACCCCCCGGGAGGTATATGGGCCTTAGTGGGCCTTAGTGGAAGAGAGGAGAGGTGGCCAGAGATGGGCCGTGCGCCCCTCCCCCCCCCTTGGTCTGAATAGGACAAGGAGAGGGGGCCGGCCCCCCTTCCTCCTCTCTCTCCTCTTTTCCCCCCTCCGCGGATCCTATTCCAACTAGGAAAGGGGGGGTCCTACTCCCGGAAGGAGTAGGACTCCTCCTGGCGCGCCACCTCTTGGCCGGCCAGCCCCCCCTTTGAGCCTTTATATATGG
>NW_025267832.1:0-1469 GCF_018294505.1 Triticum aestivum | reverse complement strand
ACATGCTAGGCTCGTCAAGTCAACCTAAGTGTTTGCATGTGTAAATCTGTCTTACACCCGTTGTATGTGAACGTCTGAATAAAACACCCGATCATCACGTGGTGTTTTGAAATAGCGAACTGTCGCAACGGTGCACAGTTAGGGGGAACACTTCTTGAAATTAGTATGAGGGATCACCTTATTTACTACCGTCGTTCTAAGTAAACAAGATGCAAAACATGATAAACATCACATGCAATCAAATAATAAACGTGACATGATATGGCCAATATCACATAGCTCCTTTGATCTCCATCTTGGGGCTCCATGATCATCTTGTCACCGGCTTGACACCATGATCTCCATCATCATGATCTCCATCATCGTGTCTCCATGAAGTTGCTCGCCAACTATTACTTCTACTACTATGGCTAACGCGTTTAGCAATAAAGTAAAGTAATTTACATGGCGTTTCTCGATGACACGCAGGTCATATAAAAGAATAAAGACAACTCTTATGGCTCCTGCCGGTTGTCATACTCATCGACATGCAAGTCGTGAATCCTATTACAATAGCATGAACATCTCATACATCACATATAGATCATTCATCATTCATCACAACTTTGGCCATATCATATCACAAACCACTTGCTGCAAAAACAAGTTAGACGTCCTCTAATTGTTGTTGCAAGTTTTACGTGGCTGAATTAGGGTTCTAGCAAGAACGTCTTCTTACCTACGTTAAAGCCACAACGTGATTTGTCAACTTCTATTTACCCTTCATAAGGACCATGTTCATCGATTCCGCTCCAACTAAAGTAGGAGAGACAGACACCCGCCAGCCACCTTATGCAACTAGTGCATGTTAGTCGGTGGAACCGGTCTCACGTAAGCGTACGTGTAAGGTTGGTCCGGGCCGCTTCATCCCACAATACCGCTGAAGCAAGAAAAGACTAGTAACGGCAAGATAGTTGACAAATCTACGCCCACAACAAATTGTGTTCTACTCGCGCAAGAAGAACTACGCATAGACCTAGCTCTGATACCACTGTTGGGGAATGTTGCAGAAAACAAAAAATTTCCTACTCGTTTCACCAAGATCATCTAGGAGTTCATCTAGCAACGAGTCATTGGATGCATCTACATACCTTTGTAGATCGCGAGCGGAAGCGTTCAAAAGAACGGTGATGATGTAGTCGTACTCGACGTGATCCAAATCACCGATGACCAGCGCCGAACGGACGGCACCTCCGCGTTCAACACACGTACGGGACGGGAGACGTCTCCTCCTTCTTGATCCAGCAAGGGGAAAGGAGAGGTTGATGAAGATCCAGCAGCACGACGGCGTGGTGGTGGATGCAGGGCGTCACAGCAGCAGGGCTTCGCCGAGACTACGAGGGAGAGACGTAACGGGGGGAGGTGGAGGCGCCAGGGGCTGGTGTAAAATCCCTCCTCTCCCCCCACTATATATAGGGGTGCCAGGGGGG
>NW_025267831.1:0-1469 GCF_018294505.1 Triticum aestivum | reverse complement strand
CCCTGTGCCTTCTCCCCCCCCTTCTCTGGCTCCCTCTCTCTTCCACCGAGCGGAGCCCCGTCGCCACCGACGCCGTTCGCCGCGGCCACAACCACCGCCTCGCCTCCCCGACGCCTCCCAAAGCTCTGCCTCGACCTACTCTTCCTCCCCACCGCTCCAAGCAACACCAGGAGCCCTGCAGTGACGCCATCGCCGCCATCTTCACCGACGGGCATCGAAGATCGCCGGCCCGATTCTCCGTCTCCAGGTCGCCCCCGAGCCCACCGAGACGCGCTCTGCAACCACAGTGAGCTCATGGACCGACTCCCCCTCCTCTCCTGCTCGCGTTCTTGCTCTAGCTCCGTTCCCCACCTCCGCCGAAGCTCGCCGCCGCCACGGCCGACGAGCTCCATGCTCCTGAGCTCGTCCGCTCGCCCAAGCATCACCAGCGTGCTCGCCGCGCTCCTGTGAACCTGCAGCACCCACGGGTTCTCCCTGTTGTGCACCGTAGCACCGTTTCCGCCAACGCCCGAGGTCCGGCAGCCGCTGAGCTCGACGCCGGCGAGGATTACGGCCACCCCAGCTCGGCCCGGTTGCACTGTTGGATGCGCGGGATCGCCAGCTTCCCGTAGAGCCCAGCGGCGCCTCGAATGGTTCCCTGTATCGCAATTCCGAGCCGCCCCGCCGCTACTGTCGTCGCCAGCGACATGTCGCCGGCAGGTTTGACCTGATCGGCCCGGGGTTTGACCTCCCCTGACGTGTGGGCCCAGGCGCCTGCTTAATTAGTGTTAGGTTAGTTAGTGTTAATTAACTTAGTTAATTAGGTGAGCCACTGACATGCGGGCCCCGCCCGGCTAACTAAGTTAGTTAGGGCTAATCATATTTAGGTTAGTCACTGACCAGTGGGCCCAATCCAGTTAGTTAGGGCTAACTAACTTGGTTAGTTGACTGGGTCACTGACCAGTGGGTCCCACTGGTCAGGTTTGACCTGGGGCGCCCAGTTGACTCTGCTGACGTCACAGTGACGTGGTGCTGACGCCATAAATCATTTCTGGATTTATTATTATTCAGAAAATTCCCGAAAATTGTATAAACTTCTAAAATTCATAGAAATTCAACCTTAACTCCAAATTAAATAATTTATATATGAAAAATTATCAGAAAAATTCAAGGAATCCATCTGTACCATTTTCATGCATGTTAGAACAACTTATAGCTGCTGTTTAGCACAAATCAATTAAATGGCATTTGAATAATCACATATGGAGTTTGAATTTGAATCTTGTATTCAAACCAACTTCATTTAAATCATAGCTAGGTGCATTAGCTCAAATCACATCATATTGCCATGTCACATTCATGCATCATATTGTGCATTGCATTGATTGTGTTCCCTTCTGTGTTGCCGGTATTTGTCCCCTCTCGATAGACGTGATACCGATGATGTGATCGTTGACACTGATGAAGACTCAATGCTATCTTCAGAAGTG
>NW_025267830.1:0-1469 GCF_018294505.1 Triticum aestivum | reverse complement strand
TTTTTTTTATCAATTTATTTTCTTTGTATTTGAATGATCTAGAGTCATCTAGCGATCATTACTATATGAATCTAATTAGACTGTTTTATCAATGATCACTTATAATTTGTTAGGTTTTGTTCCTGGATCATCATCATGTCTACTAGAATTAGGAAACATGATTCCGGTGCTGCAAAACAAAGACTGGATCTTGAGGCTCGAACTCAAACAAGTGCCCTCGATAGATATTTAGTGAGCCTGCCAACTTGATTCTGAAAATCAAACTGCAGATGTTAATGTTGACGATGGTGGTGATGATAATACAATAGAGGTTATGGAAGATGATGCACAAATTGATGTCTTGGAGATATGATATAGTACAAAGATATGATTGAAGATTATATTCCAAGAAATACTAGACAGGTGGTCCTTTTTGGTAGAACAGGAGGTTCGTCCATTGCTTTGCTATCACATTACCATTTTAGCATAATATCTGATATATGCTTAAATAAGGTACAAATAAAACAGACTGGATTTTTTTAATAAAGTGACAGTATGCTTTACGCACATTAATTCTCTTCGGTTATGTGAAATTTTCCACATTTTGGTTTCCGCCCGAGGCCCCAAATTTCTGGAGATGGCCCTGCTAAACAGCTGCTTAATCCAGCTGAAGACCGATAGCCTTAAGTGAGTTGGTTTCTGGCCCCGCACAGCTCCAAACACTTCATTTGCCACCTGTTCAAAGAGCCTTACTTGCCACTGCAACAGATATTTGTTTACCTCATTTCTCTACAAAAGAAACCAATAGTGAATCCAATATCCAATTAGTTTGATCACAACAGACACATCATCCAGCGGGTTTTTCGTGTGTGCAGAAACACCATCATTTGGCGTGTCCCAGATAGTCCGCGGAACTGCAGCAACCACAACTAGCACTAATTTTCTGGTCACTCCAGCAAACTTGTTTATCCAGTATTCCAGCAGTTATTAAATATCCATGGAAAGAAGAATAAAAGTGCATTTTGGCACATTCCATATAAAGCGCACAAGAGGGCAGGAGAGGAACAGATGATCAATTGCATGAGGCCAAGGAGGTTGCCAATTGCACAGGGGTTGCTAATCCTGGCGCTAAAGTAGTCGAGCACTGCATCCTATACGAATGGACACTAAGATTCATGTCTCCTACTGTCCTCCAGGTGTGGACTTTGACGCCCATGGACCGAACTAATGGGTCTATGATGGGATTATACAGGGCCACGGATCTACATTAGCATGGTAGATTGGCGATTCTCTACAGAGGTACATGAACTTGGATGGTTTGCTTACCAGAAACAATGATGTTTATGATGGTTGCTGGGTTTACGTCACACACAAAGTAATTAACTCGATGGGGATGATATTGTGCTGGCTCCTGTAGTGACATCCATCTTCGTTAATGCAGATGAATCCTCGCCCTCGCCCGTTGCTCCACCCGCCCCTCCGGTAGCGCT
>NW_025267829.1:0-1469 GCF_018294505.1 Triticum aestivum | reverse complement strand
AAAAAAAAACATATCAATTAATAAATAGCCTCGCACATACTCTTGCAAATAAGTATATATGGATTATCTACACTATTAATAGTTTCCTAGATTCTACACTAATAAGCATATCATCGACTAGATTCCACACAACATATCATTGGACTCTACACTAAGCATATCATCGGATAATTTGCATTTGTAAGTATAACATACCATATCATGTCGATCGACCATGGTACTTGTCAGGCGGGTCACGAATAGCACCCCGACAAAGCCAGCACATGGCGGCATTATGTCCCATAGGCTGCACACCTCCTCCTCGCTCAGCCTCATTCTTTGAGCTATGATGGCTTCATGAAGTGGGTCCTCATCATCTTCATGAAGTGGGTCCTCATTATCTTGATCATCTTCGTCATCTTCATCATCTTCCACCAGGTTGATATAAATGACAACCAGCTTGGGTCTTTCTGCTCTGAAGGAGAAGCTGATCAACTCATCACCAATAAGACGCATTTGGGCGAGGAAACGGGCCCATCCATCTCCTCCAATTTGCGAAATATTGCATCCTTTCTCGACCTCCCTAGTGTACGGCCCCCTAGGAGCCTCAAATGTCACAGTGTCTCCTGTCAGCTTGTTGAATTTCAACCTCACATTGCATGGGACGATCTGTGTAAAAAAGCAAAATGACACAATGCAGTAATGCCAACACTAAAAATAAAATAGTTGTTACATTTCATATAATTTCTTACCGCCGCACGACGAAAACTCGGCTGAAAGTAGATGCCGAACAGCTTGCCAGTTGCAAGGCTACTGGCACACCTTGAGTTGCACAATCGACATGGTGGTGGTGGTGGTGGTGGCGCCATTTTCCTAAAGCAATATGAGCAAAGGATTAACGATCCACTTCACACCAAAGAAAAACAGTAGCATGTGATTTTTTTGGTTCTTCTTCACTTATATTTTCACAGCTAGGTGGTGCCAAATCTTCAGAGCTATCAACTAGCATACTAAATCAACTAAATCAAAATGTTCTATAAATCAACTAGCCTATTAAATCAACTTTCCTACTAAATCAAATAAATCAAAATGTTCTATAAATCAACTAAATCAACTAGCCTACTAGATCAACTTGCCTACTAAATCAACAAAATCAAAATGTTCTAAATCAACTAGCCTACTAAATCAACTAAATCATATGAACTAAATCAAAATGTTGCATATGACCTAGCCTACTAAATCAAAATGTAGTAGGGAGGAGGGGCTGTGGATGGAGGAGGGAGGAGGGAGGAGGGAGAAGGAGGGGCGACTGGAGGAGGGAGGAGAGAGTAGGACGGAGGAGGTAGGGCGGAGCGAGGAGGGGCCGGCCGGCGGCGAGTACAGGGAGGATGGAGGAGGAAGGTGGTACCGAGTCCAGTGAGGAGGAGGAGGTGACGGCGGCGCAGAGGGAGGAGGGGTAGGCGACGACGGCTGATGGGGGAGGACCGGCG
>NW_025267828.1:0-1469 GCF_018294505.1 Triticum aestivum | reverse complement strand
ATCGTACTCTGGCAACTTTACGTAAGGCAGAGTTGGGTTTTTTGGGGTTGATAGTGGAAAAGTCGACAGATAAGTCACCCTTACTGTCCCTTTACAGAACCGTACATGAGATTTTCACCTCATACGGCTCCTCGGTCAATTCTTTCGAAGGGATCCTTTTCCTCGTTCGAGAGTCTCCGCCCTTCTTCCACTCCGTCCCGAAGACTAACTAAGACCAATTGAGTCACGTTTTCATGTTCTAATTGAACACTTTCCATTTATGATATGATTAAAGGAGAAGATTGTTCTTTTACCAAACATATGCAGATCAAATCACGTCTTATAATAAGAAGAAATCTTTCTCGGTATCAATCCCCTTGCCCCTCATTCTTTGAGAATCAGAAGGATCCTTTTCGAGTTTCCATTTCTTCATTTGGAATCTGGGCTCTTCTATCTTCGACTTATTTTTTTGGCTTTATTCTTTATTTATTTCATTTCAATTTTTCCCTCTTCCTCTATCCCTATCCTCTAGGTACAGCGTTTGCATCAATAGAGAACCTTTTCCTCTGTATGAATCTATATTATTCCATTCCAATTTCTTCCCGAAACTTCCCAAGAAAAATCCCGAATTGGATCCAAAATTGACGGGTTAATGTGAGCTTATCCATGCGGTTAGGCACTCTTCAAATAGGAATCCATTTTCTAACTGGCTTTCGTGATTTGGTGAGTCGTCCGAGATCTTTTCGATGACCTATGTTGTGTTGAAGGGATATCTATATGATCCGATCGATTGCATAAGACCCGCGGTAGCAATAGAATGGGGAAAGTATACAGAAAAGACAGTTCTTTTCAATTTCGATTATCTATATATTAGTTCATTTCTATTTCTAGATATCTATTTCTATATATTAGTATTAGTTAGTAGTACTATTAGTTACCGATCCCGGCTCTGTGAGTTCTTTCTTCCGTGATGAACTGTTGGCACCAGTCCTACATTTTTTTCTCCGTGGACCGAGGAGAAAGGGGGCTCAGCAGGAAGAGGATTGTACCATGAGAGAAGCACAGAGGTCAACCCGCTTCAAATATGGAACATGGATTCTGGCAATGCAACGGAGTTGGGTCCTCATATCGATCCGAATGAATCAGTCTTTCTACAGAGGTCAATCTTTGCCTATTAGGCAAGAGGATAGCAAGTTCTAAATTCTATCTCGGTAGGACATGGATTTCTATTACTATGAAATTCATAAATGAAAATGAAGTAGTTAATGGGAGGGCTACCGTTATCCTTTTTCTTGTATGTGTTCCTAAGAGAAGTAATTTGTCCTCATGTTTCGAGGTCTCAAGAAAAGGGCGTGGAAACAGATAGAAACTCTTGAATGGAAATTGAAAAGAAATGTAGCCCCAGTTCCTTCGGAAATGGTAAGATCTTTGGCGCAAGAAGAAGGGGCGACCCATATCATCTTGACTTGGTTCTGCTTCCCCTCTTTTTT
>NW_025267827.1:0-1469 GCF_018294505.1 Triticum aestivum | reverse complement strand
AGGATTTCATAAGGAAACTCGTCTGTTAGAAAGGGATTTCAATTTTCAAAACTTATTTGAACTCCTGACTTTTTGTGTGTTCAAAATGCACCATTCAAAGCCACATCATCATTTTTAAATCCGTTCTGACTTCATTTGTTATTTTTCATGCATTTACTAATTATTTTGAGCTATAAGACCCTAAAATTGAAAAGCATTTCAAATGAACTCTTAAAAGGTTGAATGTTGGCATGGTATCATCATTTCATCCACATAGCATGTGCAAGAAAGTTGAGAGGGTTACGGCAAAAACTGGATGCACTTCGTGTACAAAACGGACAATCTCTTTCAAAGTATAAGGATTTCATACGGAAACTCGTCTGTTACAAAGGGATTTCATTTTTTTAAACTTATTTGAACTCCTGACTTTTTGTGTGTTCAAAATGCACCATTCAAAGCCACATCATCATTTTTCAATCCGTTCTGACTTCATTTGTTATTTTTCATGCATTTACTAATTATTTTGAGCTATAAGACCCTAAAATTGAAAAGCATTTCAAATGAACTCTGAAAAGGTTGAAAGTTGGCATGGTATCATCAATCCATCCACATAGCATGTGCAAGAAAGTTGAGAGGGTTACGGCAAAAACTGGATGCACTTCGTGTACAAAACGGACAATCTCTTTCAAAGTATCAGGATTTCATATGGAAACTCGCTGTTACAAAGGGATTTCATTTTTTAAAACTTATTTGAACTCCTGACTTTTTGTGTACTGAAAATGCACCATTCAAAGCCACATCATCATTTTTCAATCCTTTCTGGCTTCATTTGTTATTTTTCATGCATTTACTAATTATTTTGAGCTATAAGACCCTAAAATTGAAAAGCATTTCAAATGAACTCTGAAAAGGTTGAAAGTTGGCATGGTATCATCATTTCATCCACATAGCATGTGCAAGAAAGTTGAGAGGGTTACGGCAATAACTGGATGCACTTCGTGTACAAAACGGATAATCTCTTTAAAAGTATCAGGATTTCATACGGAAACTCGTCTGTTACAAACGGATTTCATTTTTGAAAACTTATTTGAACTCCTGACTTTTTGTGTGTTCAAAATGCACCATTCAAAGCCACATCATCATTTTTCAATCCTTTCTGACTTCATTTGTTATTTTTCCTGCATTTACTAATTATTTTGAGCTATAAGACCCTAAAATTGAAAAGCATTTGAAATGAACTCTGAAAAGGTTGAAAGTTGGCATGGTATCATCATTTCATCCACATAGCATGTGCGAGAAAGTTGAGAGGGTTACGGCAAAAACTGGATGCACTGCGTGTACAAAACGGACAATCTCTTTCAAAGTATCAGGATTTCATACGGAAACTCGTCTGTTACAAAGGGATTTCATTTTTTAAAACTTATTTGAACTCCTGACTTTTTGTGTGTTCAAAATGCACCATTCAAAGCCACATCATCATTTTTCAATCC
>NW_025267826.1:0-1469 GCF_018294505.1 Triticum aestivum | reverse complement strand
CATGAAGAAGCTCCATGCCGATGGACTTTTAGAGTCTCTTGATTATGAATCGTTTGACACGTGCGAACCATGCCTTTTGGGCAAAATGACCAAGACTCCGTTCTCCGGAACAATGGAGCGAGCAACCAACTTGTTGGAAATCATACATACCGATGTGTGCGGTCCAATGAGCGTTGAGGCTCGCGGAGGATATCGTTATGTTCTCACTCTCACTGATGACTTGAGTAGATATGGGTATGTCTACTTAATGAAACACAAGTCTGAGACCTTTGAAAAGTTCAAGGAATTTCAGAATGAGGTAGAGAATCAACATGACCGAAAGATAAAATTCTTACGATCAGATCGTGGAGGAGAATACTTAAGTCACGAATTTGGTACACACTTAAGGAAATGTGGAATCGTTTCACAACTCACGCCGCCTGGAACACCTCAGCGAAACGGTGTGTCCGAACATCGTAATCGCACCCTATTGGATATGGTGCGGTCTATGATGTCTCTTACCGATTTACCGCTATCATTTTGGGGATACGCTCTAGAGACAGCTACATTCACTTTAAATAGGGCACCGTCTAAATTCGTTGAGACGACACCGTATGAATTATGGTTTGGAAAGAAACCTAAGTTGTCGTTTCTAAAAGTTTGGGGATGCGATGCTTATGTCAAGAAACTTCAACCTGAAAAGCTCGAACCCAAGTCGGAAAAATGCGTATTCATAGGATACCCTAAGGAAACTGTAGGGTATACCTTCTACTTAAGATCCGAAGGCAAGATCTTTGTTGCCAAGAACGGATGCTTTCTGGAAAAAGAGTTTCTCTCGAAAGAAGTAAGTGGGAGGAAAGTAGAACTCGATGAAGTACTACCTCTTGAGCGGGAAAGTGGCGCAGCGCAGGAAACCGTTCCTGTGATGCCCACACCAACTGAAGAGGAAAACAATAATGATGATCAAGGTACTTCGGATCAAGTTACTGCTGAACTTCGTAGGTCCACAAGGACACGTTCCGCACCAGAGTGGTACGGCAACTCTGTCCTGGAAATCATGTTGTTAGACAACAATGAACCTTCGAACTATGAAGAAGCGATGGCGGGCCCGGATTCCAACAAATGGCTTGAAGCCATGAAATCCGAGATAGAATCCATGTATGAAAACAAAGTATGGACTTTGACAGACTTGCCCGATGATCGGCGAGCGATAGAAAACAAATGGATCTTTAAGAAGAAGACGGACGCGGATGGTAATGTTACAATCTATAAGGCTCGACTTGTCGCTAAGGGTTATCGACAAGTTCAAGGGATTGACTACGACGAGACTTTCTCTCCCGTAGCGAAGCTGAAGTCCGTCCGAATCATGTTAGCAATTGCCGCATACTATGATTATGAGATATGGCAGATGGACGTCAAAACAGCATTCCTTAACGGGCATCTTAAGGAAGAACTGTATATGATGCAGCCAGAAGGTTTTGTCGATCCTC
>NW_025267825.1:0-1469 GCF_018294505.1 Triticum aestivum | reverse complement strand
TGGGGGCTCGGGGTAAAAGAACCCACGGCGCCGAAGGCGTCAAGGAACACTGTGCCTAACCCGGCGGCATGTCTAGCTTGCTAGCCGTCCCTCGTGTTGCAAAGCTATTTAATCCACACGACTCTCGGCAACGGATATCTCGGCTCTCGCATCGATGAAGAACGTAGCGAAATGCGATACCTGGTGTGAATTGCAGAATCCCGCGAACCATCGAGTCTTTGAACGCAAGTTGCGCCCGAGGCCACTCGGCCGAGGGCACGCCTGCCTGGGCGTCACGCCAAAACACGCTCCCAACCACCCTCAACGGGATTCGGGATGCGGCATCTGGTCCCTCGTCTCTCAAGGGACGGTGGACCGAAGATTGGGCTGCCGGCGTACCGCGCCGGACACAGCGCATGGTGGGCGTCCTCGGTTTATCAATGCAGTGCATCCGGCGCGCAGCTGGCATTATGGCCTTTGAACGACCCAACAAACGAAGCGCACGTCGCTTCGACCGCGACCCCAGGTCAGGCGGGACTACCCGCTGAGTTTAAGCATATAAATAAGCGGAGGAGAAGAAACTTACAAGGATTCCCCTAGTAACGGCGAGCGAACCGGGAGCAGCCCAGCTTGAGAATCGGGCGGCTGTGCCGTCCGAATTGTAGTTTGGAGAGGCGTCCTCAGCGACGGACCGGGCCCAAGTCCCCTGGAAAGGGGCGCCTGGGAGGGTGAGAGCCCCGTCCGGCCTGGACCCTGTCGCCCCACGAGGCGCCGTCAACGAGTCGGGTTGTTTGGGAATGCAGCCCAAATCGGGCGGTAGACTCCGTCCAAGGCTAAATACAGGCGAGAGACCGATAGCGAACAAGTACCGCGAGGGAAAGATGAAAAGGACTTTGAAAAGAGAGTCAAAGAGTGCTTGAAATTGCCGGGAGGGAAGCGGATGGGGGCCGGCGATGCGCCCCGGCCATATGCGGAACGGCTCTTGCTGGTCAGCCGCTCGGCTCGGGGTGTGGACTGTTGTCGGCCGCGCCGGCGGCCAAAGCCCGGGGGCCCTAGGTGCCCCCGGTGGCCGTCGTCGGCACGGCCGGTACCCGCGCGCCTAAAGGCGTGTCCCTCGGGGCACTGCGCTGCAACGGCCTGCGGGCTCCCCATCCGACCCGTCTTGAAACACGGACCAAGGAGTCTGACATGCATGCGAGTCGACGGGTTCTGAAACCTGGGATGCGCAAGGAAGCTGACGAGCGGGAGGCCCTCACGGGCCGCACCGCTGGCCGACCCTGATCTTCTGTGAAGGGTTCGAGTTGGAGCACGCCTGTCGGGACCCGAAAGATGGTGAACTATGCCTGAGCGGGGCGAAGCCAGAGGAAACTCTGGTGGAGGCTCGAAGCGATACTGATGTGCAAATCGTTCGTCTGACTTGGGTATAGGGGCGAAAGACTAATCGAACCATCTAGTAGCTGGTTCCCTCCGAAGTTTCCCTCAGGATAGCT
>NW_025267824.1:0-1469 GCF_018294505.1 Triticum aestivum | reverse complement strand
GCAATTATTATGAGAGAGGAACTATGTCTCCACCTCTCTATGTTTCCAACACAATAAAATTGCAAGAAACTGCTTATACTATGCATTGGCCTTTACTTGGTGTGCATGAATTGTTCTTTTATGACATGCCGATGCATAGGAAGAGAGTTAGACTTCGTTGTTGCATGATATATGCTACCTTGTTCTCACTACTAAATTACAAATCATTGTTAATTAAAATTGGCTTTGATATACCTTGGGATCCGGGTGGATCCATTACTTGAGCACTATATGCCTAGCTTAATGGATTTAAAGAAAGCGCTGCCAGGGAGACAACACGGAAGTTTTAGAGAGTCATTTATTCCTGTTGTGTGCTTTCATATAGTTTAAAAACAAAAAAAATAAAGAGGGGAACCTAAAACTTTTCAAAAAGGAAAGTGAAAGTGAGAAAGACAAGCATTGTTGAAGTGGGAGCTAGCCTTGAACTTTGTTCATGCTCACGGAAACTTTGTGAATCTTGATTACAGAAACTTTTCAACAAAAATAATTATCCCCTTGTATAATTCCATTGTATTATAAAAATAATGTGCCAAGGTTTACCTTTAGGATGTTTACAATGCTTGTTGGTTTGTACGGTGCAGGACAGAAACTTTGGCTGTAGTGCGCGATTTTACATTTTTAACTGGAACATCAATTGGTTATGATTCCTTTTGCACTGTCTTTCTGTACAAATTGTTTATTTGTCCTAATTTTGGTAGAATGTTTGGGGTACCATAAGTATGGTGAATGTTCAGATTGCTACAGACTGTTCTGTTTTTGACAGATTCTGTTTTTGATGCATAGTTTGCTAGTTTTGATGAATCTATCAATTTATATCAGTGGATTAAGCCATGAAAAAGTTACAGTACAGTAGACACAATGAAAAAAAAAATATTAATTGGGTTGCAACAGTACTTAGAGTGGTGATTTGCTTTATTATACTAACGGATCTTACCGAGTTTTCTGTTGAAGTTTTGTGTGGATGAAGTGTCTAAACGAGGAGGTCGCGATATGAGGAAAAGGAAGAGAGGCAAGAGCTCAAGCTTGGGGATGCCCGAGGCACCACAAGTAAATATTCAAGGAGACTCAAGCGTCTAAGCTTGGGGATGCCCCGGAAGGCATCCCCTCTTTCTTCAACAAGTATCGGTATGTTTTCGTATTCGTTTCATTCGTGCGATATGTGCAAGTCTTGGAGCATCTTTTGCATTTAGTTTTCACTTTTTCTTTTATGCACCATGCTGGTATGAGATAGTCCTTGGTTGATTTATAGAATTCTCATTGCACTTCACTTAAACATTTTGAGTATGGCTTTATAGAATGCTTCATGTGCTTCACTTATATCATTTGAAGTTTGGATTGCCTGTTTCTCTTCACATAGAAAACCGCCATTTGTAGAATGCTCTTTTGCTTCACTTATATTTGTTAGAGCGTGGGCATATCTTTTGTAGAAA
>NW_025267823.1:0-1469 GCF_018294505.1 Triticum aestivum | reverse complement strand
TGTGCAACCCAGACATCTTCAGGATGTGCTCACTGACAGAACTGTTTTCCTCCATCTTACAACTGTAGAACTTGTCGGAGACATCATATCTCTCGACCCGGGCATGAGCTTGGAAAACTAGTTTCAGCTCTTCGAACATCTCATATGCTCCGTGATGCTCAAAACGCTTTTGGAGCCCCGGTTCTAAGCTGTAAAGCATGCCGCACTGAACGAGGGAGTAATCATCAGCGCGAGTTTGCCAAGCATTCATAATGTCTTGGTTCTCTGGGACGGGAGCGTCACCTAGCGGTCCTTCTAGGACATATTGTTTCCTGGCAGCTATGAGGATGATCCTCAGGTTCCGGACCCAGTCCGTATAGTTGCTGCCATCATCTTTCAGCTTGGTTTTCTCTAGGAACGCGTTGAAGTTCATGTTGACATTAGCGTTGGCCATTGATCTACAAGACACATTTGCAAAGGTTTTAGACTAAGTTCATGATAATAAAGTTCTAATCAAATTATGAACTCCCACTTAGATTAGACATCCCTTTAGTCATCTAAGTGTTACACGATCCGAGTCGACTAGCCCGTGTCCGATCATCACGTGAGACGGACTAATCATCGTCGGTGAACATTTTCATGTTGATCGTATCTTCTATACGATTCGTGTTCGACCTTTCGGTCTCCGTGTTCCGAGGCCATGTCTGCACATGCTAGGCTCGTCAAGTTAATCCTAAGTGTTTTCGCTGTGTAAAACTGTCTTACACCCGTTGTATGTGAACGTAAGAATCCATCACACCCGATCATCACGTGGTGCTTAGAAACGACGAACTGTAGCAACGGTGCACAGTTAGGGGAGAACACTTCTTGAAATTTTATAAGGGATCATCTTATTTACTATCGTCGTCCTAAGTAAACAAGATGCATAATACATAATAAACATCACATGCAATTATATAGTTGTGACATGATATGGCCAATATCATATAGCTCCATTGATCTTCATCTTCGGGGCTCCATGATCATCTTGTCACCGGCTCGACACCATGATCTCCATCATCATGATCTCCATCATCGTGTCTTCATGAAGTTGTCACGCCAACGACTACTTCTACTTCTATGACTAACGTTTAGCAATAAAGTAAAGTAGTTTACATGACGTTATTCGATGACACGCAGGTCATACAAAAAATAATGACAACTCCTATGGCTCCTGCCGGTTGTCATACTCATCGACATGCAAGTCGTGAATCCTATTACAAAGAACATGATCTCATACATCACAATTCATCATTCATCACAACTTCTGGCCATATCACATCACATGATCAATCGCTGCAAAAACAAGTTAGACGTCCTCTAATTGTTGTTGCATCTTTTACGTGGCTGCAATTGGGTTCTAGCAAGAACGTTTTCTTACCTACGAATCACCACAACGTGATTTTGTCAACTTCTATTTACCCTTCATAAGGGCCCTGTTCATCGATTCC
>NW_025267822.1:0-1469 GCF_018294505.1 Triticum aestivum | reverse complement strand
AAAAAAAACACTTTATAAAAGAAGTGCTATCATATGAAGGATTCTCTGATGAGGTTGTAATCTGCGACTCCCGGTGTAGGATGTACAGTCGTTGCGGCTAGTCGCCGGTTTTGGAATCACCTGATGCTGGACAGGGCATAGAATGTGGTCGTCCTGGTCCACACGTGGTCTGACGTTTAGCTCTTGGCTATTGGTTAGGCAACAGAAGCATAGTTGTGTGCCATGGGAAATTATATAGGGCGACGCTAGGCGCCGGCGCACCGGCTGAACGGTTGGGCCGGTCGAGCCCTGGACGCCCGATACGCGTGATTAAAACCGTCAGATCCGACCCCAGCTTCGTCCTCCTCGCAGTCTTCCCTCGTCCCCTACCCCTTCCCTGCAATAAAAATTGGAACGCCCCCGAGCGCCGTCGACGCTCCGCATCCCTGCGGCCCCGCCATATCCCCCATGAGAAAACGACCGAACTTGAAGAACCACCGCGGCGTCCTCGTCGCCGGTCGGCGCCCTCGCCGTCCGTCCTCGCCGCCGATGCTCGCCGCTGTCGCCGGTTGTCTTTTTGAGCAGAGAAGAAAAACACAGGGAGCCATGGCGGCTCGCCCCTCCGCATCGTGCAGCACATGTCCGTCCCCTCGCCATCGACAATAGCCACCCGCCCTGTCCCTTGCCAGTGCTGCCCACCACCTCGTCCCCCAGCAGAATCAATGGCGAGGACGCCATGCTTGCAGTGGTAGCAAAAAATAGAGATGGTTCCAGCAAACCAAAACACAATTGGTAGCCAAAATTGAAAAAAATGGTTGTTGTTCCAGCAACACAAAAACGCCTGTAGTAGCAAAAATTAGAGCCGGTTCCAGCACTCCAAACGCCGGTGGTAGCAAAAATGCAACAATTTGGCGTTGATTCCAGCAAAAATCAGAAATTATGTGGTAGCAAAAAATAAACACAGTTCTAGCAAAAAACATTGCCGCTTCCAGAAAAAAAATGCCGGTTCCAGCAAAAAAACATGCCGTCATCATAGACGATCACAACGAAACATCTCGCCAATCCAGCAAAAAAATTGTCGGTTGTAGCAAACCAAAAAGACGATGCCAGCAAATCGACTGGAATACATGCCGGCGCTGCCGGCGGTCTCAACGAAACATCTCACCGATCCACATCTTGCTGAAACATGGTAGCAAAAATTTGGATTGGTTCCAGCAAAAATCGAAGATGGTAGAAGCAACAAATTGATACACTGTTTTCAACAAAATAAAAAAACGTGGTAGCAAAAATGAATTGGTTGGTTCCAGCAAAAGAAGAAGACAATGGCAGCAAAATTTGGGGCTGCTTCCAGCAAAAATACAAAACACCGGATCTCAATCACTTGTCGCCGGGGTACCCAACACCGGCCGCCGCCGGTCTCCAGCACTTGTCGCCGCTGCCGTCCGCACCGTTGAGCATTGGTTTTGCAGCACTTGTTTACAGTGGGGAAA
>NW_025267821.1:0-1469 GCF_018294505.1 Triticum aestivum | reverse complement strand
ATATACAAATTGCTTCATTTTCTGAAAATAATGGGAAGCGTAAGGAACCTACGGGGTTCGAGAAAAGCCCCATCAAGATTGCAAAAACTAAGATGACAACACTCGAAACTATGCATTACGCCTAGCTAGGGGCATAAAACAATAGCGCTAGTTGGGAGGCAACCCAATAGTTATCTTATTTTTTCTAGTTCTTTTTATGTTTGTTGTGTGCATACAATTATGCTACTATTATGTTTGTGTTTTTGTGTTTTAATTAGTGTTTGTGCCAAGTAAAGCGTCTGGGATAATTTGGATGATAGTTGCTTTGATTCTGTGCAAAAACAGACACTTTTGCATCCAGTATCAGAATTGTTAAAATTTGGTGGAGCTTGATAAAATTCTTAATTTTTTTACACGTGACTGATATACAAATTGCCCACGTTTTCCTAATTTTTCAGAATTTTCTGAGTTACGAAAGTATGGTCATTGTTCGAATTATTATAGACTATTATGTTTTTGACAAATTCTGTTTTGTTGCGTTGTTTGCTTGTTTTGATGAATCTATGGATTTGTATCGGGGGTATAAGCCATGGTGAAGTTAGAATACAGTATGTATAATGCAATAATAAAATATGAATGGGTTTACAACAGTACTTAAAGTAGTGATTTGCTTTGTTATACTAACAGATCTCACGAAGGTTTTTGTTGAGTTTTGTGTGCTGAAGTTTTCAAGTTTTGAGTGAGATCACAATGGATGAAAGAATAAGGAGTGGCAAGAGCCTAAGCTTGGGGATTCCCGAGCCACCCCAAGGTAATATTCAAGGACTCCCAAACATCTAAGCATGGGGATACCCCGGAAGGCATCCCCCTCTTTCTTCTACCAACTATCGGTAATTTTACTTGGAGCTATATTTTTATTCATCACATGATATGAGTTTTGCTTTGAGCGTCCTGTATTATATGAGTCTTTGCTTTGTTTGCTTTTTAGTTTGTCACAATCATCTTTGCCGGACACACCTTTTTGAGAGGGACACACATTATTCGTGATTTGTTAGAATACTCTATGTGGTTCACTTATATCTTTTGAGCAAGGCAGTTGCTCTAGGCTTCACTTATATCTTTTTTAACACGGTGGTGGATATATTTTAAAGAAATAGTTGCACTCTCATGCTTCACTTATATCTTTTTGAGAGTTGACAATAGTAATGGCAATTAGTACAAGTTATGAATTTGGTCCTAATATGATAGGTAATCAAGAGGGATATAACAAAAACTTTCATGTAGATCACTGAATATGATAAGTTTGATTCCTTGCAATAGTTCTGTGATATAAATTATGGTTTAGTAAGAATATTGGTGTTAAGGTTTGTGATTCCCGAAGCATGCACGTATATCTCTCGTTATGCTATGAAGTTGGAGCATAATTTATTATTGATTGTCTTCCTTATGGGTGGCGGTCGGGGACGAGCGATGGTCTTTTCCTACCAATC
>NW_025267820.1:0-1469 GCF_018294505.1 Triticum aestivum | reverse complement strand
GGACAATACCGACAGAGAGAGAGAACAGACCATGTTCGATATCATACGCGGGCCAGATGATGTTTAGAATGAAGAAGATTTTGACGGCTCCGAATTTCTAAACAACACCGGAGAGGGTGATATGATATTCGATCGCGACGACCGAGAAGATGAAGTCATGAACTACGACGAAGAACATGTTGATCCTGAAACAACAAACACCGGCGAGGTATATATATTTATATAAGCAGGAATCTGGTGATCATCGCATGTTTTAAAAGAGTTGAAGATATATTAACGAATCGATCTTTCTTCTTTCAGCCATCCGGATCGAGCAAATCTTCAGGCAAAAGGACGAAACGAGGCCCGAACAAAAAGTTGAAGGAGGGCGAAAAGTACAATATCGAGGCATTCAAACCTAATGGCGAACCATTAGCGCCTAAGAAGATTGCGGACAAGTTCGTTCGTCAGTGCGGAGTTCTTGTGAAGGACCAACTCCCGATCTCCCTTCAAGAATGGAGAAAGCCAGCAAATCCACGTCCAGATGTTACTTTTATCGACGAGAATCAAAAAAATCTGCTTTGGGATACTCTCATGGAACATTTCACCCTACCAGATCATTTCACAGAAGCAGATGTGCGGAAAGTCAAGAACGCTGCTTTTAGGAAGATGGCGGTTGCATTCAAGAACCACAAGAGGATGACGTGGGAGAAGTACATCAAGGGAGGAAGGAAGACTCCAGTATTCGAGGGGATACTAGAGAATCAAAGTGCTCATTGGGACGATTTCAAGAAATTCAAGGATTCAGAATTAGCTAAGGAACGGTCGAGAATAAACAAGAAGAATGCCGAAAAAAGGATAAGTTCCATAAGCTGGGGCCAGGTGGCTACGCGGTGGCAATGCCTAAGTGGGATAAGTCTAAGAAAGAGATGGAGGATGCAAGTGTCACTCCGGTTACTAAGAGATGGCCCCCCAGGTGCAGGACTTGGTTCTATGCGCATGGGGGGGAGTTGGACCCGAAGACAGGCAATGTTTCGACGAAGGCATGTCTGAACGGAGCCGACGGTGCGCTACTTGTTGCAATAGAAGAGGCTCGATCGGGGGTGTTCCAGCCCAACAGAGAGAACGACGAGCTTACGCGTGCCCTGGGAAATCCTGAACACCCGGGAAGAACACGAGGCAAGGGTGCTATTCCATGGTATGAGGGGTTTTCGGATTGGAACGCCGACTACAGAACCCGTGTGAGAAAGAAGATTGCGGAGGAGAAGAAGAGGAAGATGGAGGAGGAGCAGAGGAAGCGGGACTATGAACGCCTTCAAGGCCTAGAAGCAAGTCAAGCGGAATTGGCAGCTAAATTCCAGCGGCAGCAGGAGCAGATCAACTCACTTAGCCAGCAAAGGGGGTCTCAGCAGCTGCAGCAGCTAGCGGATGATCCAGCATTGGATACCACCGCCCCATCCATGCCGAGAAGCAGCGTGGGTTCCGCCCCG
>NW_025267819.1:0-1469 GCF_018294505.1 Triticum aestivum | reverse complement strand
AGAAGGCCAAAAAAACAAAAAACAAAAAATATGAGAGAAAAAGAGAGAAGGGACAATGTTACTATCCTTTTACCACATTTGTGCTTCAAAGTAGCACCAAGATCTTCATGATAGAGAGTCTCTTATGATGTCACTTTCATATACTAGTGGGAAATTTTCATTATAGAACTTGGCTTGTATATTCCAACAATGGGCCTCCTCAAGTGCCCTAGGTCTTCGCGAGCAAGCAAGTTGGATGCACACCCACTTAGTTATTTTGTTCAGCTTTCATACATTTATAGCTCTAGTGCATCCATTGCATGGCAATCCCTACTCTTTGCATTGACATCAATTGATGGGCATCTCCCTAGCCTATTGATTAGCCGCGTTGATGTGAGACTTCCTCCTTTTTTGTCTTCTCCACATAACCCCCTCATTATATTCTATTCCACCCATAGTGCTATATCCATGGCTCACACTTATGTATTGCGTGAAAGTTAAAAAAAGTTTGAGATTACTAAAGCATGAAACAATTGCTTGGCTTGTCATCGGGGTTGTGCATGATGAGAGCATTCTTGTGTGACGAAAATGTAGCATGACCAAACTATATGATTTTGTAGGGATGAACTTTCTTTGGCCATGTTATTTTGAGAAGACATGATTGTTTAGTTAGTATGCTTGAAGTATTATTATTTTTATGTCAATATTAAACTTTTGTCCTGAATCTTATGGATCTGAATATTCTTGCCACAATAAAGAGAACTACATGGATAAATATGTTAGGTAGTATTCCACATCAAAAATTCTATTTTTATCATTTACCTACTCAAGGACGAGCAGGAATTAAGCTTGGGGATGCTGATACGTCTCCAACGCATCTATAATTTTTGATTGTTCCATGCTACTATATTATCAACCTTGGATGTTTTATATGCATTTATATGCTATTTATATGATTTTTGGGACTAACCTATTAACCTAGAGCCCAATACCAGTTTCAGTTTTTTTCCTTATTTTAGAGTATCGCAGAAAAGGAAAATCAAACAGAGTCCAATTGACCTGAAACTTCACGGAACTTATTTTTGGACCAGAAAAAGCCCACGGAGTATCGGAGTTGAACCAGGAGAGTCTCGGGCTGCCCACGAGGGTGGGGGGCGCGCCCACCCCCCTGGGCGCGCCCCCCTGCCTCGTGGACAGCCCGGAGGTCCACCGACGTACTTCTTCCTCCCATATATACCCATATACCCTAAAAACTTCGGGAGCACAATAGATCGGGAGTTCCATTGCCAGAAGCCTCCGTAGCCACCGAAAACCAATCTAGACCCGTTCCGGCACCCTGTCAGAGGGGGAATCCTTCTTCGGTGGCTATCTTCATCATCCCGGCGCTCTCCATGACGAGGAGGGAGTAGTTCTCCCTCGGGGCCGAGGGTATGTACCAGTAGCTATGTGTTTGATCTCTCTCTCTCTCTCTCTCTCTCTCTCTCTCTCTC
>NW_025267818.1:0-1469 GCF_018294505.1 Triticum aestivum | reverse complement strand
CCGAGTATATGGCTATTTCTGAGGCATGCAAAGAAGCTATCTGGTTGAGAGGTTTGTATTCTGAGCTTTGTGGAGATTCATCTTGCCCTACCATATTTTCTGACAGTCAAAGTGCCATATATCTTACAAAGAATCCAATGTATCATGAGAGGACAAAGCACATTGATGTCAAATTTCATTATATTCGAAATGTTGTTGCTGAAGGCGATTTGAAGGTATGCAAGATAAGTACTCATGATCATCCTGCTGATATGATGACAAAGCCAGTTCCAACCAATAAGTTTGAGCTTTGCTCAGGCTTAGTTGGTATTTCTCACTAGTCCTATGGACTTTGATGCACAAGGTGTTTATGCTGATTTGGATGGAGTTATTCACTTTTTTCGACTACTGGAGGGAATTTGGATCAAGGTGGAGCTTGTTAAATTGTGATCCAAATTATACCCTATTGGACTAGACGTAGTACATACGGTGTGGGCCTTTGTGTTGGTACCGACGCGTACGAGTACAACTCGTTTACTTGTCCTCCAAGGACTCTCATGTATTGCCCTCATATATACCCCATGTAGTTGCACCTCAGACAGTCGATCGTCTCGTGCTTGTAATACTCCTCCTCATAGTGATTGCGCCTTCGTGCGTTCGTGGTTTTCTCCCGCAAAGGTTTCCACGTAAAAATCCGCGTCTCTATGTCTCATTTATTTCTCGTTATTATCTAACAATTAACTTAGCGGGAATCAAAACAGTAATTTTGTCCGCACGTAGACGCTCAAGATGGGAATGGGCTGGTCGGCCCGCTGGGTCACCGACCCGGCCCGAAATATTGAGGCCAATGGGCAATGTGCGACCCGATGGGTCAGACGGGTCGACCCAGTTTATTCAGTAGGCCCTAGTCGCTGCTGGCCGCTTCTGTTGGAGACGCCGCTGGACACATCTATGATATACGAACTGGATCGATTCTGTCCGAGATGCCGCTGTACACAAGAAGCAGGCAGGTAGACACGTAGATTGATTCGTACGTCAACTACTAGTACATGCCTCTCATTCGTCTTTCAGTGACCGTCGAGCTCGCCATTACTCTCCAGCTTGTACAGCTCGCTGTTCCAGTGGCCTTCCCGGTCTTCACATTGAGCTCACTGGCTTCATGTATTTTCCATCTTTATCTTGGGTCGGCCTCATATGCCCAATGGGTCAGTGAGGCCACAATTTTTTGATGAAATGGGTCGACCCATGGCCTCATATATTGATCTTGGGGTCATGGGGCCAAGTCCAAGGCCAGGTCCAGGTCGACCCATTCCCATCTTGAGTAGATGCCAATTATTATGCACTGCTTCCCGCCACACATGTCACAAACTTGTGACTCCCCTTGCACTTGCCCAGCTAAAGGGCTTGATTGTGAGCCACTGAAAATATTCCGGTATGACGGTATGCCTCAAGTGGGCCCCTTTATGACTTTTTCCCTTCCTTTCTCCCAT
>NW_025267817.1:0-1469 GCF_018294505.1 Triticum aestivum | reverse complement strand
ATACCGGCAACAAGGAAGAAATACAATCAATGCAATGCACAATATGATGCATGCTCATGACATGGCAATATGAATGTGTTTTGAGCTAATGCAACTAGCAACAGATTAAATGAAGTTGGTTTGAATATAAAATTCAAATTCAAACTCCATATGTGATTATTCAAATGCCATTCACTTCATTTGCCCTAAACAATAGTGATAAGTTGTTCTAACATGCATGAAAATGGTACAGATGGATTCCTTGAATTTTTCTGATAATTTTTCATATATAATTTATTTAATTTGGAGTTACGGTTAATTTTCTATGATTTATTGAAGTTTTAGGCATTTTCTGGAATTTCAGAATTAAATTAAATCCAGAAAATACTTATTGCGTCAGCCCCACGTCACAGTGACGTCAGCAGGGTCAACTGGGCGCCTCCAGGTCAAACCTGACCTGTGGAACCCATATGTCAGCGTCACAGGTTAACAGGGGGGGTTTATTTTAGTTTAATTAAGGATTAGGGCACTAGGGCCCACATGTCAGTGGCTCTGGGGTTAGATTAGGTGGTGATTAGCTTAAGCTAATCACCTGATGGCGGGGGCCCACCTGTCAGTGTCAGCAGAGGGGGGTAGTTAAAATAAAATAACTAAACTAATTAACAGGGGGGGCTGGCCCCACCTGTCATCGACCCAGAGAGGGGGGGTGTCCCGCCGTGGTCAACGTGGTCAGACCCACCGGCGGCTTGACGCCGGCGAGGCCAGACGCGGTGGTGCGCGTCGGAAACCCACTACAGGGGCTCTTTTGGCGCGCAGGGAGCAGCTACGGGGAGAGGGTGGAGTGGCGCATCCAACGGTGGCGGTGGCGGAGGCTGGGGTGGCCGGAGCTGCCGGCGGCGAGCTCTTTTGCGGCGGCCGGAGCTCGGGCGAGGTCGGGGTTGGCGTTCGGGGGCACGGGAGGGGAAGCTAGTGGCGGCTACGGGCTCCTGGAGACGTGTTGAGTGCGGTGGTGTGCTCGGCTTCGAGCTGCAACGGCTCCAGCCACGGTGGTGATGAGGCACGGCGGCAGCGAGCTCTCGGGTCCGGCGGAAAGGCGGCTAGGGTACGGGAACGAGCGCGAGGAGGAGGGGGAATGGAAGAGTAGCTCACAGGGGTTGCGACGGTGGCCTTGGGGAGCTCGGGGAGGCACCCGAGCCGACGAATTTGACGAAGATGGCCGGCGGTCCCGAGGTTGAAGAAGCCGGCGGTGGCGACGTTGCAGGGGCTCCCGCGGTGCGCTTCTCGGCGAGGAGGAAGAAGTGGTCGAGGCGGATCCCCTGGGTACTTCGGGTGGCAGCGAGGAGCACGGTGGCTACGGCGAACGGCGTCGGCGACGACGAGCTCCGCTCGGGCGCGTGCAGGGAGGAAAGCAGAGGAGAGAACGGGGTCCAGGGGAAGAGAGGGGAGGTGCAGGGGGCGAGGGGAAGTGCGTGGCGTGAGGGGGAGGCTCG
>NW_025267816.1:0-1469 GCF_018294505.1 Triticum aestivum | reverse complement strand
ATATTCCACCATTTGAGGGTAGATATGTTCCTGATATATATCTTACTTGGGAGTTAGAAACTGAACAACGATTTACATGTTTACAATATCCTGAGGAGAGACGAGTTGCTGCTGCTGTTTGTGCTTTCACTAGTTTTGCATGTGTATGGTGGTCTGAACATTGTAGATTATATCCTATTCCAACTACTTGGGCTGCTTTGAAAACTGCTATGCGTACGCGTTGGGTTCCACCATATTATCAACGTGAATTGCTTCAAAAATTGCAGCGTTTAAGACAAGGGAAAAATTCTGTAGAAGAATATTATCAGGAATTACAAACTGGCATGATTAGATGTGGTATTGTTGAGGAGAATGAAGCTATGCTTGCACATTTTCTGGGTGGATTAAATAGAGAGATTCAGACCATTCTAGACTATAAGGAGTATACTAATATCACTCGTTTATTCCATCTTGCTTGTAAAGCTGAACGTGAAGTGCATGATCGACAAGCATTGGGGCGAACTAACTTTTCTGCAGGCCGACCTTCATCATGGACACCACGTGCATCTTCTACTTCAACTGCACCAGCACCTCCATCCGGTGCCACCTCCAGCCGTTATCTGCCAAGAGCGCACCTGCGGGGCCTGCACAGCGTTCTTCTTCTTCCATTTCATCAACAAGGCACACAAGTGATATTATTTGTCGTTGTTGTAAGGGAGGAGGTCATTATGCGAGGGAATGAAAATCTCCGCGTGTGATGATTGCTACCGCGGATGGTGGATATGAGTCCGCTAGTGACTATGATGAGGAGACATTGGCTCTTATTACACGTGAAGAACATGGTGGAGATGATTCTGATCATGAGACGCAATACATGGCTCCTGAAGACGCTGACAGGTATGAATGTTTAGTTGCTCAACGTGTTTTGAGTGTGCAGGTCACACAAGCTGAGCAAAATCAGAGGCACAATTTGTTCCATACCAAGGGAGTTGTGAAGGAACGTTCTGTGCGCGTCATAATAGACGGAGGGAGCTGCAACAACTTGGCTAGCATGGAGATGGTGGAGAAGCTTTCTCTCACCACAAGACCACACCCACATCCTTACTACATCCAATGGTTCAACAACAGCGGCAAGGTTAAGGTAACACGTACTGTTCGTGTGCATTTTAGTATCTCTACATATGCTGATTATGTTGATTGTGATGTGGTACCTATGCAAGCATGTTCCTTATTACTTGGTAGACCATGGCAATTTGATAAAAATTCTGTACACCATGGTAGAAACAATCACTATACTCTTGTTCATAAGGATAAAAATATTACTTTGCTTCCTATGACTCCTGATTCCATTTTGAAAGATGATATTAATAGAGCTAATAAAGCACAACAGGAGAAGAATAAGAGTGAAAATCAGATTGTGGCAAACGAATTTGAGCAACAAATGAAGCCTAATAATAAACCATCTAGTGTTGCTTCTGAAATTAAATTGA
>NW_025267815.1:0-1469 GCF_018294505.1 Triticum aestivum | reverse complement strand
GGAGGGGAGTGGATAAGGGAGAGGAGTGGGGGGGGCCGACCTGGGCCGGCCTGGTTGGCCTGATGGCCAGCTGGGCCGCGGTCCAGCAGGGGGGGCTTTCCTCCTTTTGTTTTTTTTTCTTTTTGGTTTTCTGTTTTTCTTTCCTTTTGTATTTTCTTTTATTATTTCTTT
The DNA here is from genome assembly GCF_018294505.1 of Triticum aestivum. Taxonomy (NCBI): domain Eukaryota; kingdom Viridiplantae; phylum Streptophyta; class Magnoliopsida; order Poales; family Poaceae; genus Triticum; species Triticum aestivum. The sequence continues at coordinate 1,298 of NW_025267815.1, read as the reverse complement.
TCTGTTTAAATCATTTAATCCATTTAGCCATTTTATAAAAATATGCCTGTTGCACTATAATTACCCTTGTAATATTCGTCAACCACCGAACAATTTTATTTTAAATTTTGAAATTTTTTATTGTTTTCATCAATTTGAATTTTGAATTTGAACGGTTTCGAATTATTGCGAGGATAGCAACAGTAATCGGGATGACGTGCCATGATTAGCGTGGGATTACTGTAGCAAGATTATCCGGGCGTCACAATTCTCCTCCACTACAAGAAATCTCGTCCCGAGATTTAAGAGGGGTGTAAGGGGGGAAGTTTGGTAACGAATCTAGCGGGTCTTCTCATCCTGGCTTGCTCTTCTCGAAGAGGCCGGTCCAATACATTGATGTCTTCATTTCGCTGCTTTAGGTCATCAAGATGAAGTCGGCGTCCTTTCTTCCGGAACTCCATCGTACTTACGAAGGAATAAAGGGTGGGCATACAGGGAGAACGAACTTCTGCAAGGTTAACTATCTGGTCGATAAGATCGGGGAAGGTGGCGGAAAGTAACTCTCGAATTGAAACTTAACGAATTATCGAGAGCAAAGTAAGTAAGTACCACGAGAAGTTCCAAGCGGGTAGGCAATCGTTCGATGCCTGTTACAAGGCGTGAAAGGGGTTCAGAGCAACGGGAATAAGCATTGCGTCTGATACCAGAATAGATCACTAGGAAGGTGGCTCGTGATCTTTCATACGAAGCCAAGCGTGAGGATTAGCTTTAGTAACAGGGGTGCAGGAGAGTCAGGTTTCGATCCTGTGGAACTGTGGGTTATGGGCCCACCATGTGGTTGAAAGTAGGAAGGGGCCGACATTTTGCACGGTCATGATAGTAAGGTGTGTCAAAGGGTAGCCTGTCAGATATGTCGGCAACAACATCGATACCAAGGGCGAGGGACGAAGAGAACCATTTTCCTGCTCGTTGAACGAGGCGGGCCAATAGGCAAAGTTCTCGTCCATCGGTGGTTACCGGAATGTTTTCAACAATAGTAACAGGGTCTTGCTGACAGAGTTGTACCCCGAGGTGTTTACATAAGCAGGAGAACATTACTGCTTAGATCATATAGACCACAAGAAAGGTTAAACAAAACAATGGAAAGGAAAAGGTGATCATCAGATCAAATAGAACAATGGAAAGGAAAACGTGTTTAAACACATAATTCAGGGATATATCCTTCCCAAGGACAAGCAGAGCATGATATCCGTGGCAGGATATAATGTAGAAAACTCTTTAGGTACGGGGGAGAATTTTCATGACATTACCCATACAAC
>NW_025267814.1:0-1469 GCF_018294505.1 Triticum aestivum | reverse complement strand
ATGTGGCCAGATCCTGGCTGAAGTGGGACAATGCTCACTGAAGATCTTCTGGTAGCTGGGGAGTAGATGTAAAATGGGGCTCCCCTGTACCTAGGCAACTATGGTGTAAACACAGGTGAACTTTCGTTTATGTAATAGGCCAGCTAGTTTCTGTTTTGTACTTTCCCTTATGGGGCGCATTTCTGCATTATGGCTGAGGCAGTGGGTTTGTTGCTCCTCTATGTGCTACTTTTGTAAGATCTAAACTCTGTGTTTCATTTCCTAATGGAATGGAGCTGGGGCATGTTGCCCTTTTCCTCTAAAAAATGGATATTGCAACTGGTAGAGAAAAATGTTGCAAACGATGACATAAAATGTTGCATGGTTGACTAATACTTAGTGAAAAATGTTGCAAATGATGACATAAAATGTTGCATGGTTGACTAAGACTTAGTTAAATGACTGATTTTTAGCAGGCGCGTTGTACTTTGCAAGGAGCATGTTACGAATCACCTCGTCTAGGTTGGCCTCTGCGGCCCCACCTGGCAGCGATGCACGCAGGGCCTTCTCCTTCCATTCTGCCCCACGCCGCTTCATCACCCGTCCCTTTTCCCCCACCATCGCCTCGCATATCATAGCCGCCACTTCCGCCCGCTTCACCTCTGATGAGGACATGGCTACCTTGGATAAAACCAAAAATATTGCATACATGCATATTTGTCACGTGATTTCTAGTGCAAACTATTCAATAATCTATTTAGTTATCCAGAACAAAAATACTTCACATACTTTTGTGTTTTGTCTAATTGCAGGTGTATGGGACATTTGTACAATCCATATATGAAGATAAGGGAAAAGGAGAAGTTTAGGTGCTGTCCAAAAAGTCCTCTCACGTCGCTTTTGGGCCAAGAGAAGATAGAGTCCAAGTCTCTCACGTTCTGGATTCAGATTCAGACTGCACAGACATACCCGACTCAAAACGCCAACAACTTTTTCATACGGACTCCGAATTGGGTGATTCTTTTTTGTTAGAAAGTAGATTTCATGCTCTTTCCAACCCAATTGGAATCACCTTAAAATCCGTCCGGAGCGTTGAGTTACGGACAAAACAATCTGACGCTACACCAGAATCCGAGTCAAACTATAAGTCCAAAGGTCTTACGTCACCTCCACTTGGTCCCATTAGCCTTGTACGACCTAGGGTTAGTTTTAGGCTGCCTTGGGACGTCCTCCCACCTCCTTGGCCGCCACCCCTTGCTCCTATATAAGTAGATCCATCTAGTAGCTTTTCCCTTGGGATTTGTTTAGTTAAAAGTTAGCCATTGCAACTTCGTGTACTTCGTTTGTGTCCAACGACCAGACCAAGACCGCTTACGGATCCCCACCTTTATCAGTACTTCATATATATTCCCTATATTCAGATTGCTTTATTATATTCTTGCTTGTTCTTCGATTGCTTGCAGGAATAGACCTTCATGGTCAGGTTGATC
>NW_025267813.1:0-1469 GCF_018294505.1 Triticum aestivum | reverse complement strand
GGACTCCAATTTACACAAGTCCTTATGAACGGCGGCAGTGACTTAAACCTGTTATATCAGGACACAATCCGCAAACTAGGGGTAAACCCAGCTATAATCCGCCATGGCAACACTTCCTTTCAAGGAGTCACGCCGGGTCCAGATACCCAGAGTATGGGTTCCCTTTTGTTAGAAGTCACGTTCGGCTCACCCGACAACTTCTGAGGCGAAAAGCTAACATTCCACATCGCCCCATTTGTAAGTCGCTATCAAGCGCTACTGGGACGTGAAGCTTTCACCCGCTTTAACGCAATTCCACATTATGCATCCCTTACACTTAAAATGCCCGGCCCATGAGGCATCATCTCATTACAGGGGAATATCAATTGACCCCCAAAGTACGGGTAATGGTGCAGCCGCCTAGACAGCCGCACACTAATCCAGCCCTACTATCCCGGACACGGCTCGACGAGTCCGGTGTAAACCTACATAGGCTTAATAGCCGCATAACCCTATACAAGGGGCTCCGCGTGTTCACGCCAGAAGACTCAATTCTTGCTCCAACCATATTTTGTTTATTTTAATATAGATTTCTCGCACACTTATTTTTTACTAAGTTCCTCTCTTTCGCAGACGAACATCGTGCTACGCCCGTCCAGGATACGGCACAACGAAGACACAGGCGCAGACGTGCAGCAGGGACCCGTTTCAAGGATTCTTTTCAGATTAAGACCCTGCGTAAACCTTTTTTACTGTCTTGTTGACAACATCCCCCGGTTTTCGCTATAACTGAGGAGGAGGCTGGCGTCTTGGCATGTGGCCACGCTAGAATTTTGCGCGTACCTGGACACCAGGGGCTTTTTTATGAAGGGCTCTGTTTTGGCCCGTTTTCATAAAGACCGAATACCTTAGGGAGTGTTCGGCGTCGCGAGTTTGGCCTTATATGCATCAGCTCTGAATAATGTCTTTGGTCAAATGTTGGGTTTGCCCGGCTCCTGTGTTTTTCTGCCTTACGTTCCATTATATCGGCTAACGCAGGACCAGGAGAACTACTATGATTGTGCCCCGGTTCGGCCAGGCGAGCACCTTAGTAGAGAAAGCCGAAAACTGACTGTCATGATATAGCGAGAGACTGGTCAACCACTCGATGACTCTCGGAATCTCTAGGATTCCTCCGCATTAACGAAGGACCACTTCCCGGTCAGGCACACACGCGCCCCGAATTCGGGCGAGCGCGGTGCCTTTAGGGGCTATTGAGTAGCCCCAATGTCAAACTCCTATGGCTAAGTGAAAGTGATAAAGCATTATAGTCCGGTTGCCTAGTTCGCCGCGCTATCACCTCCTTTGTAGGACCAAGACGTTGGATTAAGTGTGAAAAAGCGCCTTTTTTGCGAACACCCCCGCATTATATGCGTGGGGGCTGAAGCCAACGACTGCCATCTTTCAGGTTATATACACATATACATTAACGGCCGCACAGGAGGTACTAT
>NW_025267812.1:0-1469 GCF_018294505.1 Triticum aestivum | reverse complement strand
CTCTTTGATTGATTGTATTTCCTTGTTTGCAATCCGTGCTAAATTCTCCTCTCGCTTATAGTCAAAATAAAGCGTTTACTAAACATATCGTTGATGCCTTGATGCAATCTTATGAAGAAAAACTTGAATTGGAAGTTTCTATCCCTAGAAAACTTTATGTTGAGTGGGAACCAACTATTAAAATTAAAATTGAAGATCATGAATGCTATGCTTTATGTGATCTGGGTGCTAGTGTTTCCACGATTCCAAAGACCTTGTGTGATTTGTTAGGTTTCTATGATTTTGGTGATTGCTCTCTAAACTTGCACCTTGCGGATTCCACTATTAAGAAACCTATGGGAAGAATTAATGATGTTATTATTGTTGCAAATAGGAATTATGTTCCCGTAGATTTTATCGTTCTTGAGATAGATTGCAATCCTTCATGTCCTATTATTCTTGGTAGACCTTTCCTTAGAACGATTGGTGCAATTATTGATATGAAGGAAGGAAATATTAGATTCGAATTTCCATTAAGGAAAGGCATGGAACACTTTCCTAGAATGAAAATTAAATTACCTTATGAATCTATTATGAGAGCCACTTATGGATTGCCTACCAAAGATGGCAATACCTAGATCTATTCTTGCTTGTTATGCCTAGCTAGGGGCGTTAACCGATAGCGCTTGTTGGGAGGCAACCCAATTTTATGTTTATTACTTGATTTTTGCTCCTGTTTATTAATAAATAAATTATCTATCCTCTGTTTTGGTTGTGTTTTTTGTGTTTAATTAGTGTTTGTGCCAAGTAGAACCGTTGGGAAGACTTGGGGAAAGTCTTGTTGAACTTGCTGTAAAAAAATAGAAACTTTAGCGCTCACGAGAACTGCTGTCATTTTTATGTGGAAAGTTCTATTTAGTTAATTATTTTTGCAGATGATTAATAGATAAATTCCTCACGTCCAGCAATTTATTTTAGAATTTTTGGGGTTCCAGATCTTGCACTAGATACAGATTACTACAGACTGTTCTGTTTTTGACAGATTCTGTTTTTCATGTGTTGTTTGCTTATTTTGATGAATCTATGGCTGGTAAATTAGTTTATAAACCATAGATAAGCTGGAATACAGTAGGTATAACACCCATATAAAGAAATAATGAGTTCATTACAGTACCTTGAAGTAATCTTTTATTCTCTTTCGCTAACAGAGCTCACGAGATTTTCTACTTGAAGTTTTGTGTTGTGAAGTTTTCAAGTTTTGGGTAAAGATTTGATGGATTATGGAACAAGGATTGGAAAGATCCTAAGGTTGGGGATGCCCATGGCACCCCCAAGATAATCTAAGGACACCTAAAAGCCAAAGCTTGCGGATGCCCCGGAAGGCACCCCCTCTTTCGTCTACTTCTATCGGTAACTTTACTTGGAGCTATATTTTAATTTACCACATGATATGTGTTTTGCTTGGAGCGTCTTGTATGATTTGAGTCTTT
>NW_025267811.1:0-1469 GCF_018294505.1 Triticum aestivum | reverse complement strand
GTTTGGGACCCCAAAAATGTGAGTAATAGACCATGAAACGGGCCAGAATCGACAAAAACCATGAGTGTTGATGACCGACACTTAAACGCACCATGGGGTTTGTTAATCGTGGAAATCACTCCGGGACCCCAAAACAGTCAGTAATAGTCCACGAAACGGGCTAGAATTGGCCAATACTATGAGAGTTAATGACCAACACGTAAGCGCATCTTGGGGTTCAACAACTATGGAAATCGCTTCGTGACCGCAAAACGGTGAGTAATAGTCCATGAAACGGGCCAGAATCGTCAAAAACCATGAGTGTTGATGTCTGACACGTAAACGCACCCCGGGGTTCGTTAATCATGGAAATCACTCTGGGACCCCAAAAAGGTGAGTAATAGTCGACAGAACGGGCTAGAATCGGCCAAAACTGTGACTGTTGATGACCGACATTTAAGCGCACCTTGGGGTTCAATAACTACGGAAATCGCTTTGGGATCCCAACACGGTGAGTAATAGTTCACGAAACGGGTCAGAATTGGCCAAAACTGTGAGGGTTGGCGACGGGCACGTAAACGCACCCCAGGGATCGTCAATCATGGAAATCGTTCCGGGACCCCACAACGGTGAGTAACAGTGCAGAAAACGTACCAGAATCGGCCAAAATTGTGAGTGTTGATGACCGACACGTAAATGCACCCCGGTGTTCATCAATTGTGGAAATCACTTCGGGACCCCAAAACTGAGTAATAGTCCAGGAAATGGGCCAGAATCGGCCCAATCTGCGAGTCTTGACGACCAGCACGTAAGCACATCTTGGGGTTCGACAAGCATCGAAATCGCTTTGGGACTGCAAAACGGTGAGTAATAGTCCATGAAAGAGTCCTGAATCGGTAAAACCTAGGGTTATTGATCAACAATACATAAACGCACCCCGGGGTTCGTCAATCATGGAAATTGCTCAGGGACCTGAAATCAGTGAGTAATAGTCCATGAAGTGGGCCAAAATCGGCCAAAACTGCAAATGTTGATGACCGACACATAAACACACCAGTGTTCGTCGGTCGTGGAAATTACTACGTGAGCCCAAAACTGAGTTATAGTCCAAGAAACGGGCCAGAATCGGCCGAAACTCCGATTGTTGATGACCGATACATAAGCGCACCTTGGGGTTCGACATCCATGGAAATCGCTTTGGGACCCCAAAAATGTGAGTAATAGTCCATGAAACGGGCCAGAATCGACAAAAACCACGAGTGTTGATGACCGACACTTAAACGCACCATGGGGTTTGTTAATCGTGGAGATCACTCCGGGACCCCAAAACAGTCAGTAATAGTCCACGAAACGGGCTAGAATTGGCCAATACTATGAGAGTTGATGACCAACACGTAAGCGCATCTTGGGGTTCAACAACTATGGAAATCGCTTCGTGACCGCAAAATGGTGAGTAATAGTCCATGAAACGGGCCAGAATCATCAAAAAC
>NW_025267810.1:0-1469 GCF_018294505.1 Triticum aestivum | reverse complement strand
AACCCCATGCAAGGTCACTCGAGAGATGAATGAGAAGTTGATGGCTCCATACTCGGTTGAGGAGGTAAAGCGGGCTTTATTTCAGATGTTTCCCACAAAAGCCCCGAGCTACGATGGTTTCCCGGTAAATTGTTTTCAACAACATTGGGAAATATGTGGAAGTGAAGTTACAAAGATGGTGCTTCGAATTGTGGAGGGAGTTGAGAGTGCAACAAAGATCAAGAAAACTATTTTAGTACTAATTTCCAAGGTAAAAAAATCGACGTTGCTTGCAATTTTCCCCTATTAGTCTGTGTAATGTGCTATATGAGATTGCCTCAAAAGTCATTGCCAATCATTTGAAAGTCGTTCCTAGGGCACAGAGGACTAGACTTAGTGAACACAAGAAAGGTCTATGTGGTTGGTTTAGGGTCGCGGGAACATGTAGAGAACGAGAATCGCACTCTAGATGGAGATTGGAGCTGGAGGAGGACGATATGGAAGCTTTCCTACTAACGAGACCTAGGGCAGATCGGATCGCCTCTGAATCGCCCATGTGCCAATTCCATGGGAAAAAATTAAAGGTGATTTCTATTTATTTAACAAAATAATAAAAAGCTTAAAGTAACTTTTTTGTGAAAGAACAAAAAAATAAATTGAAAAGGGTAGAAAAGGGAAGAGAATAAAAAATAACTGAATGTTTATTAGGCCAGCCCATGTTGGGTGAATAGGTGGGTGACGAGTCACGGTTCTGGTTTTTGGTTGGCATCCTCCCCTCGACCGATTTTTCCTATGTTTTTTTGCTGGTTTTACCGGTTTTCATTCCATTTTCTCAAATTCTACTTTTATTTTCGTCTTTTTAATTTCGGGAATACTTTTCAAAATAAGTAACATTTTTTAATTCTTGAATTTTTTTTCAATTTTAGTAACATTTTTGGATTCATGAAAAATTTAAAAAATCATGTTCAGTTTTGCAATTTGTGAATATTTTAAAATTTTCAAAACATTTTGTAAGATCTATGAACATTTTTTCAGAATCCACGCACATTTTTACAATTTATGGACATTTTCTGAAATTAATGTACTTGGTAAATTCCTGAATATATTTGAAAATTCCAAAAGCATTTAAATAAAAACCGATAAAAATTGCAAGTCCGTACACATGACTTGCTATCTCACAGATGCCGTAGGGGGCCAGCCACTTTGCTATCACACCATTGGTAGGGTGAGCGTTTGGTCGCCTCCCTGAGCACTATCCGCGGACTATGCGGTCATGAGAGCTATATCTCGCTTAAAGCGACATATACGCTATGCTCCCCTAAAGAAACCCCCTCGTGCTTTATTTATGAACCGGCCCATTCCGCAGTCACTCTTCTCTTCTCCTTGCTCGATCGCTATACAGGTTTGGTTTTTGGTTCGGTTTTGTTTGGGTTTTGCACCTTTTTTATTTTATTTTCTTTCTGTTTTGTTCATTTCTTAAAGTTTTTTTT
>NW_025267809.1:0-1469 GCF_018294505.1 Triticum aestivum | reverse complement strand
GTCCGTTTACCCCCTCCAGGTGCCGGCGGCGGCGCCGTCCGTGAGGGGGGGCACACCCCGGACACGCGTGCCGGGCATTTGCAACCGCCACAACACTTTCAGATTTGTTAGAGGCCGCCTACGCAAGATTTGGCAGCATGCTAGCCCCCGGAGGCCGCCGGCCACAGCCGTAGACGCGCGAATGGCAATCCGCGTAGAGGGAATTTTTCGGATACTTCTCCATCACCAAAAATTATGAAAAAATACCATCGTTCCTATAGCACATGTGCCCACGTCGTGCAAAAAAGATCATGATTTTATCGCGCTCCGAGTATTTAGTAATATTGACGCTGCATCGTTACCACAGAACGTCTACTACCGTGTCATAGCCGTCCGTGAGGGGGGACCACACCCCGGAGACGCGTACCGCCTCTTCGGACATGCCACCACACCATCCCGCATGTATGAGGGCCCGGTGCGACGCTCCGGTGGCATTGCTACCCCCCCCAGTGCCCCCGTCCCGCCTAACCCGGTAGCGTTTGACCACGGGATCTAGCCCTTTGACTTTGCACGGACGGGCTTTAACCAGTGGACCTCCGCACCCGGTTGTGTTAGGTCAACCCATAGGAACACTTTGGAGCAACATCCGGGCCAGACCCACAGAAAGATCCCCTTCGTGTAGACCCGACGCGTCTGTTTCCCCCTCCAGGTGCCGGCGGCGGCGCCGTCCGTGAGGGGGGCACACCCCGGAGATGCGTGTCGGGCGTTTGCAACCGCCACAACACTTCCAGACTTGTGAGAGGTCGCCTACGCAAGATTTGGTGGCATGCTAGCCCCCGGAGGCCGCCGGCCACAGCCGTAGACGCGCGAAGGGCAATTCGCGTAGAGGGAATTTTTTGGATACTTCTCCATCACCAAAAATTATGAAAAAATACCATCGTTCCTATAGCACATGTACCCACGTCATGCAAAAAAACTCATGATTTTATCGCGCATCGAGTATTTAGTAATATTGAAGCCGCATCGTTACCGCAGAACGTCTACTACCGTGTCATCGTCGTCCGTGAGGGGGGCCACGCCCCGGAGACGCGTCCCGCCTCTTCGGACATGCCACCACACCACCCCGCATGTATGAGGGCCCGGTGCGATGCTCCGGTGGCATTGCTACCCCCCCAGTGCCCCCGTCCCGCCTAACCCTGTAGCGTTTGACCACGGGATCTAGCCCTTTGACTTTGCACGGATGGGCTTTGACCAGTGGACCTCCCCACTCGGTTGTGTTAGGTCAGCCCATAGGAACACTTTGGAGCAACATCCGGGCCAGACCCACAACAAGATCCCCTCCGTGTAGACCTGACGCGTCCGTTTCCCCCCTCCAGGTGCCGGCGGCGGCGCCGTTCGTGAGGGGGGCACACCCCGAACACGCGTGCCGGGTGTTTGCAACCGCCATAACACTTACAGACTTGTGAGAGGCCGCCTACGCAAGATTTGGC
>NW_025267808.1:0-1469 GCF_018294505.1 Triticum aestivum | reverse complement strand
ACGACTATGAAATATGGCAAATGGACGTCAAAACGGCATTCCTTAATGGTTTCCTTAAGGAAGAATTGTATATGATGCAGCCGGAAGGTTTTGTCGATCCTAAGAATGCTGACAAGGTATGCAAGCTCCAACGCTCGATTTATGGGCTGGTGCAAGCATCTCGGAGTTGGAACATTCGCTTTGATGAGATGATCAAAGCGTTTGGGTTTACGCAGACTTATGGAGAAGCCTGTGTTTACAAGAAAGTGAGTGGGAGCTCTGTAGCATTTCTCATATTATATGTAGATGACATACTTTTGATGGGAAATGATATAGAACTCTTGGACAGCATCAAGGCCTACTTGAATAAGAGTTTTTCAATGAAGGACCTTGGAGAAGCTGCTTATATATTAGGCATCAAGATCTATAGAGATAGATCAAGACGCCTCATAGGTCTTTCACAAAGCACATACCTTGATAAGATATTGAAGAAGTTCAATATGGATCAGTCTAAGAAGGGGTTCTTGCCTGTACTACAAGGTATGAAATTGAGCTCGGCTCAAAGTCCGACCACGGCAGAAGAAATAGAAGAGATGAGTGTCATCCCCTATGCCTCAGCCATAGGTTCTATTATGTATGCCATGCTGTGTACCAGACCCGATGTAAATCTTGCCGTAAGTTTGGTAGGAAGGTACCAAAGTAATCCCGGCAAGGAACACTGGACAGCGGTCAAGAATATCCTGAAGTACCTGAAAAGGACTAAGGAGATGTTTCTCGTTTATGGAGGTGACGAAGAGCTCGTCGTAAAGGGTTACGTCGACGCTAGCTTCAACACAGATCTGGATGACTCAAAGTCACAAACCGGATACGTGTATATTTTGAATGGTGGGGCAGTAAGCTGGTGCAGTTGCAAGCAGAGCGTCGTGGCGGGATCTACATGTGAAGCGGAGTACATGGCAGCCTCGGAGGCAGCACATGAAGCAATCTGGGTGAAGGAGTTCATCACCGACCTCGGAGTCATACCCAATGCGTCGGGGCCGATCAAGCTCTTCTGTGACAACACTGGAGCTATTGCACTTGCCAAGGAGCCCAGGTTTCACAAGAAGACAAGGCACATCAAGCGTTGCTTCAACTCCATTCGTGAAAATGTTCAAGATGGAGACATAGAAATTTGTAAAGTACATACGGACCTGAATGTAGCAGATCCGTTGACTAAACCTCTCCCTAGGGCAAAACATGATCAACACCAGAATTCCATGGGTGTTCGATTCATCACAATGTAACTAGATTATTGACTCTAGTGCAAGTGGGAGACTGTTGGAAATATGCCCTAGAGGCAATAATAAAAGCATTATTATTATATTTCCTTGTTCATGGTAATTGTCTTTATTCATGCTATAATTGTGTTATCCGGAAATCGTAATACATGTGTGAATAACAGACACCAACATGTCCCTAGTAAGCCTCTAGTTGACTAGCTCGTTAATCAA
>NW_025267807.1:0-1469 GCF_018294505.1 Triticum aestivum | reverse complement strand
AAGTATGCAGAGAGGCGCCACCGTCAATGCACAGAACCTCTGTGGCTTTCTGAAATTCCTGCTCATCGGCTTCGTCATCATCCATGTCTTCGTCGTCGTCGTCATCTTCATCCTTGTCGCGGCCACGGGGAGGCCTATCTCCTTGCCGCTGCTTGGCCTTGCCGCGGCGTCCTCCTCGGCCGGGACGTTTCTTGCCGGATCCACCAGTTCCTTCCTGGGCCTTCTCCTTGTCGCGCCGCTCGTACTCAGCTTTCTGTTGCTCAACAAGCTGTTCGACTTTCTTGCAATTCTGGAGATCGTGACCCTTGGTGCGGTGAATCTTGCAATACTGCTTGCCGGAGTTGTCCTGCTTGTCGGCGGCCGCCACAGGCTGGGCCTCCTTGTCGGAGCCACCAGCTTTAGCTTCCTTGGCGCCACCTCCGTTGCCGGTCTGCTCGACAGCTAGCACTTCCTTGCCCTTTTTCCTTCTGTTGTTCCGCCGCCGGCCTTTCCTTGTTGGGGCGGCATCCTCACTGTCGGATCCTCCTGCTCCTGTACTCTCTCCGGGGAGCCTCCTCCCCTCTTTAGCGCGTGCACACTTGTCGGCCAGGGCGTAAAGCTCGCTGACGTCTCTGATCTTACACATCGCCATCTCCTCCCTCATCCTTCGGTTTCGCATGTTCTGATGGAACGCGCTGATGATCGCGGTGGGGTGGACGTCTGGGATGTTGTGCTGTACAAGGCTGAATCTCTGAATGTACTTGCGCAGTGGCTCTCCTTCCTTCTGGGCGAGCAGATGAAGATCGCTCTCTTGGCCATGTGGCTTGTGGCCGCCTGTAAAGGCGCCGACAAACTGATGGCATAAATCTGCCCAAGAGTAGATGGAATTGTCCGGCAAATGCATGAGCCAGGACCTGACATTGGCTTTGAGTACCAGCGAGAAGTAGTTGGCAAGGATCTTGTCGTCCCGTCCCCCGGCAGCCTGCACCGCGATGGTGTAGATGTTGAGAAACTCCGACGGATGCGTCTTGCCGTCGTACTTCTCTGGTACATCTGGTTTGAAATTCCTTGTGCTGGGCCACTGGACTTGCCGCAGCTCACGGGTGAACGCAGGACAACCTACCGCGTACGGCAGATCCCCTGGTTCCCCTGGCGCATGCATGTCAACAGAGGGCCCAGCGCGCTTGTCGGATTGACGTCGCGCTTCTCTTCGGCGCTCGATGCGGGTCCGAGCGTCTTCTTGTTGTCGTTCATGGAGAACTTGGCGCTTGTTGCGACGAGCTCGTGGGTCCGACGACGCGGTGGAGCCGCTGTCGGGGTGGACCCGGCGAGTCAGCGATTTTGGCCTTCGTAGTGGAGAGTGCATGGAAGTCGCACCTCCCCCGGTCTTGTTGCCATCGGCTCGCGTCCGGCTGTCCTGCCGCGGCAGCGAGGTGCTTGGTTGTCGCGCAGTGTCGCCGTTGGCGAAGCCGATGAGGCTCTGGATAGTG
>NW_025267806.1:0-1469 GCF_018294505.1 Triticum aestivum | reverse complement strand
GTATGTTGTTATGCGGTCTGACCGATAAAGATCTTCGTAGAATATGTAGGAGCCAATATGGGCATCCAGGTCCCGCTATTGGTTATTGACCAGAGACATGTCTCGGTCATGTCTACATTGTTCTCGAACCCGTAGGGTCCGCACGCTTAAGGTTACGATGACAGTTATATTATGAGTTTATGCATTTTGATGTACCGAAGGTTGTTCGGAGTCCCGGATGTGATCACGGACATGACGAGGAGTCTCGAAATGGTCGAGACATAAAGATTGATATATTGGAAGCCTATGTTTGGACATCGGAAGTGTTCCGGGTGAAATCGGGATTTTACCGGGTTACCGGGAGGTTACCGGAACCCCCCGGGAACCACATGGGCCTTCATGGGCCTTAGTGGAAAGGAGAAAGGGGCAGCCCAAGGGGGCTGCACGCCTCCCCCCTTCCCCTAGTCCTATTAGGACTAGGAGAGGTGGCCGGCCACCCCTCTCCCCCTTTCCCCCTTGGGAATCCTAGTTGGAATAGGATTGGGGGGGGAGTCCTACTCCCGGTAGGAGTAGGACTCCTCCTGCGCCTCTCTCTCTTGGCCGGCGCCCCCTCCCCCCTTGGCTCCTTTATATACGGAGGCAGGAGCACCTCTAAAACACACAAGTTGACACAAGTTGATCCACGTGATCGATTCCTTAGCCGTGTGCGGTGCCCCCTGCCACCATATTCCTCGATAATACTGTAGCGGAGTTTAGGCGAAGCCCTGCTGCTGTAGTTCATCAAGATCGTCACCACGCCGTCGTGCTGACGAAACTCTTCCCCAACACTTTGCTGGATCGGAGTCCGGGGATCGTCATCGAGCTGAACGTGTGCTCGAACTCGGAGGTGCCGTAGTTTCGGTGCTTGATCGGTTGGATCGTGAAGACGTACGACTACTTCCTCTACGTCGTGTCATTGCTTCCGCAGTCGGTCTGCATTGGGTACGTAGACAACACTCTCCTCTCGTTGCTATGCATCACATGATCCTGTGTGCGCGTAGGAAATTTTTTGAAATTACTACGAAACCCAACAGTGGTATCAGAGCCAGGTTAATGATGTTGATGTTATATGCACGAGTAGAACACAAGTGAGTTGTGGACGATACAAGTCATACTGCCTACCAGCATGTCATATTTTGGTTCAGCGGTATTGTTGGACGAGACGACCCGGACCAACCTTACGCGTACGCTTACGCGAGACCGGTTCCCTCGACGTGCTTTGCACAGAGATGGCTTGCGGGCGACTGCCTCTCCAACTTTAGTTGAACCAAGTATGGCTACGCCCGGTCCTTGCGAAGGTTAAAACGGAGTCTATTTGACAAACTATCGTTGTGGTTTTGATGCGTAGGTGAGATTGGTTCTTACTTAAGCCCGTAGCAGCCACGTAAAACATGCAACAACAAAGTAGAGGACGTCTAACTTGTTTTTGCAGGGCATGTTGTGATGTGATA
>NW_025267805.1:0-1469 GCF_018294505.1 Triticum aestivum | reverse complement strand
TCACGTTTTACCCTCAATATGCAACAGGAGGGGCTTCACTCTCAGATCGGTCGCGGCGCTACACCACTGAGGCACGAACCAGATTTGTTCCTCCGTCATGTAGGTCGCGGCGCCGTCGGATCCAACCTCACTCGAGCACCCGGGCGGGCAAGCTTTCATGGATTCAATTTGGAGGTTCGACCCCCCCCCCCCTTCCCCTATTCCATGGTACCTATTTAAACAATTCAACAGACTGTTGGTTTGGTTTTTGTTCTGCAGGAATAAAGTTTGACTCAAAAGTTCTTGGATGGAGAAGATTTCATCAGTGTTCCATGTGCTGACAAGCGACCAGTGGTAAGGGGAATAGTGAGGTTTGATGATGGCAAGGAACCAATAATGGCAATGGCGGCAACCTCTTTTCCTGTTTAAGTCTTCGTGTCACTTGTTTTCTTTAAACCATTCAGGCTTTGATTTCCTTAGCCATGTGCATATCATGTGTTTGATGCAATGTACAAGAATGACCATGCACTCGGTGGACTTTAATTTTTTGTGTGTGTGGAGTGTGCGACGAGTACAGAATGGAATCACTATAGTAGATAGCATGAATCTTCGTAACCGAGCCTCACAACTGAGCTACATGTGAAGCTTATCATAAATTTATGTTCTAGGTAGAAACGTGTTAGCACAAAACCTATCGGAACACCACTTCTTAGTATTTGGATCGTCTCTTCAGGAATATATGAGGTTATGAGGCATTGGAATTAATTACGAGATGGAATGATGGGGGATCTGATTACCTTGGCAAATGAGAACCATCTTTTTATTCATAATGAAGGTATTGTACTGTTATAATATCTCTCTCATTGGCTTTGCATTTTTATTAAATATATAGTTGAACTGAATAGCGTTTCAATAAGCTAAAGTCAGGCTCTTCACTTCAATTGCAGCTTCCCCGACCAAAGTCATCCATGACTACTGAACAGGTTAGTGCTCTTCCTGCCACTCTTGTGTATTTATATCTCTGCCATGATTAAAAGCTTAATTTTGGGGATGGGTTGAGGCAATGCAATTGCTTATAGTCAGTCAGAGAAAGAGTGCCAGTGGTAGCTAGCTTTAGTTGTCTAGCAAGGCACCTGGAAGCATTCGGGGCGAAATTAGCAGAAGAAGTTGAGCGTGCAGCTTTTTGTTGTACAATTCTGTTGCTGTGATATGCCATCCATGAGGAAGTCTTGAGTATGTTTGTGTGTAAGCATGCTCTGTCATTGTAATACCCACAACGCAAGCTTGTATTTTAGGGAATGTGCATCATACAAGATATGGGTGTCGATTATGTTAAGCTTATTCAAGATTTTCGTACCTTCACTTTTAATCATTAGTTCACTACAAGCTCTTAAAAGCCAGTTTTGCTATAACAATGCAGATTAAACCTCCATCATCTCAGGCTGGTCGTTTTACTCAAATACTCTCTATAGGAATTGGAGGATCATCTT
>NW_025267804.1:0-1469 GCF_018294505.1 Triticum aestivum | reverse complement strand
GATCATGTTAACCCTGCAGGGGTGTACCTCTTCACACACGCTCTCGCCACTTACCGCCATGTACACGTCATGTATCTCGGCAACCTTCAAGCGGAAGCCTGGCGAGGGTGTCGGCCACGACCTGACTAACCACACAAGACTCTAATCCAGGTTTATCGCCTATTCGGGTTCCATCCGCAAGGAGATCCGGCCGGGGTTTCACTCACGGCCCCAAACGATGTGTGCAGGGTTCCCAAGCCCACCTCGCCGGATGGATCTACGCTTGGTACACCGTGCCACTGGTGCCTAGTCTGTCCCAAGCCCACCTGGCCGGGTGCCACTTGGTAGACTACTAACACTACCTACAAACGCCAGAAACTAGTTGCGACTCCTGGACAGAGATCAAGTTGATTAATAAGTCGAGAGGGCTTGGAGCGCCCGGAGCCCAATGTGTGGTAGTATCGAGTCATTGGACAACATACATAGAACTCAGTGCTTAAGGACGGTTCCGGTGAGACAACCCACCATGTACTCCTACATGGCCTCTCACCGCTACCTTTACCAAATCGTGTTCACACACTTAACTCTCAGCATCAGAACATATCGTAACACTCCAATTCATTCCCAATGAACCAGACCTGACACAACTCTAAGCAATAGCAGGCATAGCATGGTAGGAACACATCAGTGGCTTCAATCAACTCCTACACATGCTAGTGGGTTTCAACTATTTACTGTGGCAATGACAGGTCATGCAGAGGAATGGGTTCAACTACCGCAGCACAAAGTAGCAGATGAATCGTTGTTGTCCTAATGCAATAACTAAGAGCAGGAGCGAGAGAGTAGGGTTTTATCGAAATGAACAAGGGGGTTTGCTTGCCTGGTAAAACAACAGGGGAGGCACTGCTTCACAGACAGGTACTCTGGAACGTCTCCGGAGCAGGACCTATCGAGAAGGAACAGTGCCGGCAATCAAAACACAATCATATGCAACAATATGATGCATGAACATGGCATGTAGATGTGATTCTGTTGAGCTAGTGCAACTAGTGTTCAATTGGTTTGAAGTCCATTTGAACCAAAGGTTCAAATGCATTTCTAAATTAGGTCTCTTATATATGCCATAATGTGTTTTCCCATATTCAGCATGTATAAGTTGGTTTTCATGCATGAAACTAGTACAGATGGAAAGATTGCATTTTTCTGATAATTTTTCATATATAAATTATTTAAATCTGAGCTACGGTTGAATTGATATGAATTTTTGAAGTTTAAATCAATTTCTGGATTTTCCTGATTTAATTAAATCCAGAAATTATATACTGCGCCAGCATGACGTCAGCACGACATCAGCGGGTCAACGCGGCCGTCCAGGGTCAAACCTGACGTGTGGGACCCACACGTCAGTGACAGGGGGTTAACCCCGAGTCAAACCTGGGCTGGTCAGCTTTGACTAAACCCTGGGGCCCACTCGTCAGCGTCAGGGGGGG
>NW_025267803.1:0-1469 GCF_018294505.1 Triticum aestivum | reverse complement strand
TGTGGGTGCAATTGCCGTGAAGCGTAAGCAATTACGTGTCGATCTTGCATAAGAATGCAACCTAGTCCTTGTCGCGAGGCGTCGCAGTAGATAACAAAGTCCTTGGAGAAGTCTGGCGGTACCAGCACGGGAGCAGAGGTCAGGCGTCTTTTCAGTTCCTGAAAGCTGTGCTCACATTGTGGAGTCCATTCGAACTTCTTATCTTTCTTGAGGAGTTCGGTTAGAGGTTTAGCAACTTTGGAGAAGTTCTCGACAAAGCGACGACAATAGCTCGCTAAGCCCAGAAAACTCCGAACTTGCTTGACCGATTCAGGTGGAGTCCAATTAAGGACGGCTTGAACTCGCTCAGGGTTAACAGCAATACCTTTACCAGATATTACATGACCTAGATAGGTCACTTCTGGCAACCAGAATTCACATTTAGAAAATTTGGCATAAAGGCGATGCTCTCGAAGTTTCTTCAACACTAGCCTTAAATGTTCGGCATGTTCTTCCTCATTCTTGGAGTAGATGAGTATATCATCGAGATAAACTACGACGAATTTATCCAAATACTCCATGAAGATTGAGTTCATTAACCGAGAAAAGGTGGCTGGAGCGTTGGTTAAACCGAAGGACATGACGGTATACTCGTATTGGCCATAACGAGTAACAAAGGCCGTTTTAGGAATGTCCCCGTTTCTGATTTTGATTTGATGGTAGCCCAACCTCAAATCCATCTTGGAGAAGACTGAGGATCCAGCAAGCTGATCATACAGATCGTTGATCCTGGGAAGTGGATATTTGTTCTTGATTGTGACCAAATTGACAGGTCGGTAATCTACAACCATCCGATCCGTACCATCCTTCTTCTTGACGAATAGGACGGGGCAAGCCCACGGAGATGAACTAGGTCGGATGAAACCCTTTTTCAAGGACTCATCGAGTTGTTTCTTAAGCTCGGCTAGTTCTAGGGGTGCCATCTTATAGGGTCTTCTAGCAATCGGAACGGTTCCGGGGATGAGGTCTATTACGAATTCAACATCCCTGTCAGGTGGAACACCTGGCAATTCCTCTGGAAAGACATCCGGGAAGTCACGGACTACCGGAACGTCCTCAAGGTCTGGCAAAGGGCTGGCGTTAAGAGAATATAATTGTCGCTTGGCTATTCGGGTCAAGACATTAACTATCTTCCCCGAAGGATGGGTGAGTTGAACAGTCCTAGAGAAGCAATCAATTTTGGCTTGATGAGCTGACATCCAGTCCATACCCAAAATGATATTAATATCCGAAGATTTAAGGGCTATCAAAGATGCAAGGAAAACAAGTCTGTCGACTTGGATCTCATTTCCATAACTTACCCTAGAGGTCTGCCATCTAGACCCAGGGGTAGAGATTTCCATAGTGGATGGCAAGTCACAGAATGCAACGTTATGCAAACGAGCATAATTTTCAGATATAAAAGAATGAGAGGCTCCTGTATCGAAAAG
>NW_025267802.1:0-1469 GCF_018294505.1 Triticum aestivum | reverse complement strand
AAAAAAAACTTTAAGAAATGAACAAAACAGAAAGAAAATAAAATAAAAAAGGTGCAAAACCCAAACAAAACCGAACCAAAAACCAAACCTGTATAGCGATCGAGCAAGGAGAAGAGAAGAGTGACTGCGGAATGGGCCGGTTCATAAATAAAGCACGAGGGGGTTTCTTTAGGGGAGCATAGCGTATATGTCGCTTTAAGCGAGATATAGCTCTCATGACCGCATAGTCCGCGGATAGTGCTCAGGGAGGCGACCAAACGCTCACCCTACCAATGGTGTGATAGCAAAGTGGCTGGCCCCCTACGGCATCTGTGAGATAGCAAGTCATGTGTACGGACTTGCAATTTTTATCGGTTTTTATTTAAATGCTTTTGGAATTTTCAAATATATTCAGGAATTTACCAAGTACATTAATTTCAGAAAATGTCCATAAATTGTAAAAATGTGCGTGGATTCTGAAAAAATGTTCATAGATCTTACAAAATGTTTTGAAAATTTTAAAATATTCACAAATTGCAAAACTGAACATGATTTTTTAAATTTTTCATGAATCCAAAAATGTTACTAAAATTGAAAAAAAATTCAAGAATTAAAAAATGTTACTTATTTTGAAAAGTATTCCCGAAATTAAAAAGAAGAAAATAAAAGTAGAATTTGAGAAAATGGAATGAAAACCGGTAAAACCAGCAAAAAAACATAGGAAAAATCGGTCGAGGGGAGGATGCCAACCAAAAACCAGAACCGTGACTCGTCACCCACCTATTCACCCAACATGGGCTGGCCTAATAAACATTCAGTTATTTTTTATTCTCTTCCCTTTTCTACCCTTTTCAATTTATTTTTTTGTTCTTTCACAAAAAAGTTACTTTAAGCTTTTTATTATTTTGTTAAATAAATAGAAATCACCTTTAATTTTTCCCCATGGAATTGGCACATGGGCGATTCAGAGGCGATCCGATCTGCCCTAGGTCTCGTTAGTAGGAAAGCTTCCATATCGTCCTCCTCCAGCTCCAATCTCCATCTAGAGTGCGATTCTCGTTCTCTACATGTTCCCGCGACCCTAAACCAACCACATAGACCTTTCTTGTGTTCACTAAGTCTAGTCCTCTGTGCCCTAGGAACGACTTTCAAATGATTGGCAATGACTTTTGAGGCAATCTCATATAGCACATTACACAGACTAATAGGGGAAAATTGCAAGCAACGTCGATTTTTTTACCTTGGAAATTAGTACTAAAATAGTTTTCTTGATCTTTGTTGCACTCTCAACTCCCTCCACAATTCGAAGCACCATCTTTGTAACTTCACTTCCACATATTTCCCAATGTTGTTGAAAACAATTTACCGGGAAACCATCGTAGCTCGGGGCTTTTGTGGGAAACATCTGAAATAAAGCCCGCTTTACCTCCTCAACCGAGTATGGAGCCATCAACTTCTCATTCATCTCTCGAGTGACCTTGCATGGGGTT
>NW_025267801.1:0-1469 GCF_018294505.1 Triticum aestivum | reverse complement strand
GCAAGGGAAGCGAGTCATCGTGTGTGTGATAGGGACTTCATGAGAGAGCTAGAATAGATGGTGTAGAGAACAATGTGCGAAATCGAGAACGATTATACATTAGGGAGCTATGCAAAGAGTCATGACATATATGTATACAGGGAAGGAGCTGGGGTGGGTCCGCATGTGGGAGAGATAGAAAGAGGAGAGTGGTGCACAAGGAGACAAAGTGTGCTTGTTTGCAGTGGGGGTGGTGTGTGAGGTGAGTGCGCGAGAGCCACATAACTAGGGAGATAGACGTTTGGGGGCGACGTTTTGTGTGTATGGGAAATATACACTCTACATAGTGCGTGTGCTTGGGTAAGAGAGATAGCGGGAGACCTAGAGAGTGAGGGAAGAGATGTGTGCATGCCCGAGAGACAAAGTGATAGAGACCTATGTTGGGGTCCGGATTTTACAAGAGAGAGGGGTGTTAATGTGCTCGTGTGTTGGTGTTTGGGGGAGAGAACGACTTCTGTGTGTGTGTGTGTGTGTGGTGGGGGTGACTTCAGATAAAGAGTGAGGTGTCTATATTTGAGGGACTTTAGCGTAATTGAGATATTGTGCACTCATGGTTGATCAATTTGTTTCACAGTTTGTACTATGAGATAACGATACTTTTGAACATGCGTGATATACCTTGATGTACCAGAATTACAAATCTAAGATTGGAATTTTGGAATTCGACTCCATCATTAGCTTTTGTAATTCATTTAAACGGAGGTACATTTTTAAACCGGGATTTCGTGATTTCAAATTCATATATCGAACCTAGAGATATACACATACAGGCATGTTCAAACTTTATAATCATCCACTTTATTCATACACATACACATTTTTGCTTTTGTCATCATATTTAGGATAAACACATTTGGAATTTCATTTGAATTGGACCGTATGATGGTATTTGCTTGTAGTAGCTCAATGATCCATATTTGAATTGAATGGACAATCTAAGTTTCGAGTTGGAGACATTGATTTTCAAAACTTGCACTTTTTTTTGCGTGCAAAACAAACAAATTGTCGGCCATGATATCATAGTCGGCCATACGAGAGCAGAATACTTATAATTTTAGGCGCCAAAATCTTTCAAACTTCCCGCTCACATCAAAATATCACGCGCACGAAAGTTTAGCCCTGCAATATTCCTGTTTTACCCCTGCCACATGAACGGAAAAGGGCTGCTTTGGTAACTCCATTGTTTCCCCTCTTTGCCCCCAACATTCTTCCCCAGAGCCCCTCCCCTTCCCCTCCCCGACCCCCCCAACCATGGCAAGCCGCCGAATCTAGTCCTCCACCGCAGTGGTGGACCTCACACCCCGCCGGATCTACCTTCCGCACCTTGGAACCCCCAACTGCCAACTCACCACTTCACCGGAGCCGCTTCAGCGACTGGCTTGTCCACCGCTCTAGATCTCCTTGACCGCCATCATGGTCCACCACACCGG
>NW_025267800.1:0-1469 GCF_018294505.1 Triticum aestivum | reverse complement strand
CAGAACTCCGAAGTTAAGCGTGCTTGGGCGAGAGTAGTACTAGGATGGGTGACCTCCTGGGAAGTCCTCGTGTTGCATTCCTTTTATAATTATTTTTTGCGCCTTGTGACAAACATGTCGCACGTGCGCGATATATATTAATCCCGTTATATTATGTTTGACGTTTGCGATATGTTTAAGCTCGATGCTCATTGCTCGCGCGTCTTGGGGCGGCTTTGTGGCGCGAAGAGCGCGTTCTGAAAGGGGTGGAAAAAACTCGTGTTGCTGCGGTATGGAGGGAGGGGTGGAAACCGTGGAAAACTCGTCTCCGTGATTGAGCGGGAGAGTAAGTAGTATAGGACATTATCCATTGTTAGGGAACGATTGTAATGGTAGTGAGAATGTAGAATCGTCTTTGGAGCGGACCTGGGAGTGGCAAGCATAAGGGACGAAGACGGGGAAACATGTCGGATGCGATCATACCAACACTAAAGCACCGGATCCCATCAAAACTCCGAAGTTAAGCGTGCTTGGGCGAGAGTAGTACTAGGATGGGTGACCTCCTGGGAAGTCCTCGTGTTGCATTCCTTTTATAATTATTTTTTGCGCCTTGTGACAAACATGTCGCACGTGCGCGATATATATTAATCCCGTTATATTACGTTTGACGTTTGCGATATGTTTAAGCTCGATGCTCATTGCTCGCGCGTCTTGGGGCGGCTTTGTGGCGCGAAGAGCGCGTTCTGAAAGGGGTGGAAAAAACTCGTGTTGCTGCGGTATGGAGGGAGGGGTGGAAACCGTGGAAAACTCGTCTCCGTGATTGAGCGGGAGAGTAAGTAGTATAGGACATTATCCATTGTTAGGGAACGGTTGTAATGGTAGTGAGAATGTAGAATCGTCTTTGGAGCGGACCTGGGAGTGGCAAGCATAAGGGACGAAGACGGGGAAACATGTCGGATGCGATCATACCAACACTAAAGCACCGGATCCCATCAAAACTCCGAAGTTAAACGTGCTTGGGCGAGAGTAGTACTAGGATGGGTGACCTCCTGGGAAGTCCTCGTGTTGCATTCCTTTTATAATTATTTTTTGCGCCTTGTGACAAACATGTCGCACGTGCGCGATATATATTAATCCCGTTATATTATGTTTGACGTTTGCGATATGTTTAAGCTCGATGCTCATTGCTCGCGCGTCTTGGGGCGGCTTTGTGGCGCGAAGAGCGCGTTCTGAAAGGGGTGGAAAAAACTCGTGTTGCTGCGGTATGGAGGGAGGGGTGGAAACCGTGGAAAACTCGTCTCCGTGATTGAGCGGGAGAGTAAGTAGTATAGGACATTATCCATTGTTAGGGAACGGTTGTAATGGTAGTGAGAATGTAGAATCGTCTTTGGAGCGGACCTGGGAGTGGCAAGCATAAGGGACGAAGACGGGGAAACATGTCGGATGCGATCATACCAGCACTAAAGCACCGGATCCCATCAGAACTCCGA
>NW_025267799.1:0-1469 GCF_018294505.1 Triticum aestivum | reverse complement strand
GCCTCCTGCACGGCGCCATCATATACGGTGGTCAGAAATAAGCAAGGAAGGAATGACGGTGTCAGGACTTCGGTCGCAATCACCTGGGAAGCCGGATATAGTCCGGGATAGTCGGCCGTGATGGCGACTAAGGCATTGTCCATGCTGAGCTGGTGGAACACCCCGTCGATTAGCTCCACCTTTATGTCCGGATCCTCTTCGGAGGCCGGATCCCGGGATCTCTCTGGATCCTCGGGTTGCGGAGCTGGACTTAGCATGTCCTCCACGATTCGGCGCAGTTCCTGCGTCGAAAGAAGAACACAATATAAGAAACTTAAGTTTCAAAAAGCATGAGTCGGGCACGCAGAGTGTTCGCTTACCCAAGGCCGGGGATTATTCATGGAGAACCCATTTAACGGGTTCATCCGAAGGAAATCCTCCTTCTCCCCCTTATACAGGCCGGACAGGATCGTCGCCAGGTCTTCGACCGAATCCGGCCCTTTACGGCCATGACGGGTGGCATCGTCCTCCCCGTTAAAATCCCACATGGGGTGGCCCCTGTATTGTAGTGGCTGCACCCCCCGCATAATGCATGTTGCCATGACTCCAATCATGGTCAACCCGGAATGGGCCAGTAACCTTATTCGGCCCATCAAATAATGGACGCTCTTGTCTTCCTCCAGTTGGGGGCTCCACGGACGTCAACTAAGGCGTTTCTTCAGAGGAGCATTGCTGAACTCCGGGAGGCCGATCCGAACAGGGTCCGGCAGCGGAGCGTCTTCTATATAAAACCATCCTGAAGGCCAGTCTCGGATGCCTTCTTAGGGGTTCCGGATGGATATCCGGTCCCGGCAATACGCCATATTTCGGCGCCGCCCACTTGATATATGGACCCCTCGTGAGAGCGGGGTACAAGGAAGAACAACCTCTTCCACAGCGCGAAATGGGGCTCGACGCCCAGGAATAGCTCGCAAAGAGCTACGTAACCCGCAATGTGCAGGATTGAGGCGGGCGTGAGGTGATGAAGCTGGAGTCCGTAGAACTCCAGGAGCCCGCGGAGGAACTCCTGGCAAAGGGCTGGGAGCGCGAGAAGAGGAGCCGTGTTGACGGTTCATGATGGAATGGATTCTTGGTCGAAAGCGCTCCGATGAGTATTTGCGGGAGGAAGATGGCGATTTGGATCTGGATTCTTGCCTCCCTTATAGGCAGATTATTCGCACAACTAGGGGGTAAAACATAAAAGACACCCTGGCTTTTCACATTCGCACGACGCGTGGAGGAAGGCCATTATTGGGCATGGAAGCCAAGACGCGCAACATTGATGAGGAAGCCGGACACTGTTCGGCAGGTACGTAGAACTTGAAGGAGAACCCGCCTTGCAACGCCGAAGACTACACACACGCTGGACTTATCGTCATTGAAGCCTGGTTCGGGGGCTACTGAGGGAGTCCCGGATTAGGGGGTGTCCGGATAGCCGGACTACCATCATC
>NW_025267798.1:0-1469 GCF_018294505.1 Triticum aestivum | reverse complement strand
AAACTACTTGCAACTCCTGGACAGAGAGCTAGGGTGAATAAGAAGTCGAGCGGGGTCATATTTCAGGGCCCAATGTATGGTAGTAGCTGATTCTTAAATCACACATACAGATCTCAGTGCTTAAGGTCGGTCTCAATGAAACAACCCACCATGTACTCCTACATGGCCTCTCATTGATACCTTTACCAAATCGTGTTCACCACACCACTCTCATTACCGACATTAACATTTCACTCTAGCCCATCACCCAGATGAACCAGACCTGACACGACTCTAAGCATAGCAGGCATAGCAAGGTAGGAACAACACAAACATATGGCTCAATCAACTCCTACACATGCTAGTGGGTTTCATCTAGTTACTGTGGCAATGACAGGTCATGCAGAGGAAATGGGTTCAACTACCGTAGCACACAGCAGTTTGAATCGCGTTGTCTTAATGCAGTAAAAGAGAGCAGGAGCGAGAACATGGGATTGTATCGATATGATCAAATGGTTGGTTGCTTGCCTGATGGTTCGTTGCACGGATACGGTTCTTCGCTAGGGTAATCAGGGTGCTCTTCGGGGACGGAACCTGCCGCAGAGAGCACCGATACACAACATTACCAAACAATATGCAACAATATGATGCATGCATGAAACATGGCAATATGAGTGTGTTGGGCTAATGCAACTAAAAACCAGAAGGGTTTGAGCAAATTTGAATCAAAGATTCAAATTTCAAATTCAAATATGGCCTTTTAAAGTGCCTTTTCTTGTTCTGATTAAAACATCAATTTAACTTGTTTGATCATGCATGAAAATAGTACAGATGGATAGATTGGATTTTTCTGATCATTTTTCATATATAATTTGTCCAATTTGGAGTTACAGAATAAAAGTTATGAATTTTTGAAGTTTAACTAATATTCTGGAATTTCCTGATTTAATTTAAATCCAGAAAATTAATTACTGCGTCAGCCTGACATCAGTGTGACGTCAGCAGGTCAACGGAACTGGTCCAGGTCAAACCTGACAGTGGGTCCCGCATGTCAGGGTGATTATTTTAATTAAAACTTAATTAAAACTAATCCTGTTTAATTAGCAGGGCTGGGCCCCACCTGTCATTGACTCAGGGGAGTCAACCAGGGCCCACCCGTGGTCAAAGTCAATGTCGGCTGCCGGCGTTTAGCCGCCGGCGAGCCCGACGCGGCGGCGGGAGTGGTTTTGGCCATTTCGGCCACTAAATGGACCGCGGAGGCCACCGGAGTGGAGCTGGGGACAACCCGCAGCTCTTGGCGGAGTCCGTTGGGGTCGGGGTGGCCGGAGTCGACGCCGGCGACGACTTTGGCGGCCACCGAGGTTCGGTCGGAGGTGAACTTGGTGCTAGAGGGTTCGGTGAGGCTCGTGGAGTGGCTAGCTAGGTGCTGTGGAACGCGGTGAGCAAGATGGACACCATCTTGTGGCCGGAGGATGACCGGGAGCACGTCG